>NW_027366148.1:0-79845 GCF_046119375.1 Phyllobates terribilis
ATTTCTGGACGTTTTTCAATGGCAAAAATCAATGAATATTGTAAATGCACAAACAGTAAATTTCTCCGCATTGCAAGGTGCAATTCTGAAATTTTTTGCTTTTTCCTGCTCCTCTTAGCATGATAAAGAAGATTCAAAGAGAGTGAGATGCCAGCTCCTTTCATTCAGTCAGTAGCTTCAATCATTTCTGGTATATGAATAACATGATGTTTTTCAATGGCAAAAATCAATGAATATTGTAAATGCACAAACAGTAATTTCTCCGCATTGCAAGTTGCAATTCTGAAATTTTTTGCTTTTTCCTGCTCCTCTTAGCATGATAAAGAAGATTCAAAGAGAGTGAGATGCCAGCTCCTTTCATTCAGTCAGTAGCTTCAATTATTTCTGGTATGATAACATGTGTTTTTCAATGGCAAAAATCAATGAATATTGTAAATGCACAAACAGTAATTTCTCCGCATTGCAAGGTGCAATTCTGAAATTTTTTGCTTTTTCCTGCTCCTCTTAGCATGATAAAGAAGATTCAAAGAGAGTGAGATGCCAGCTCCTTTCATTCAGTCAGTTGCTTCAATCATTTCTGGACGTTTTTCAATGGCAAAAATCAATGAATATTGTAAATGCACAAACAGTAATTTCTCCGCATTGCAAGGTGCAATTCTGAAATTTTTTGCTTTTTCCTGCTCCTCTTAGCATGATAAAGAAGATTCAAAGAGAGTGAGATGCCAGCTCCTTTCATTCAGTCAGTAGCTTCAATCATTTCTGGACGTTTTTCAATGGCAAAAATCAATGAATATTGTAAATGCACAAACAGTAATTTCTCCGCATTGCAAGGTGCAATTCTGAAATTTTTTGCTTTTTCCTGCTCCTCTTTGCATGATAAAGAAGATTCAAAGAGAGTGAGATGCCAGCTCCTTTCATTCAGTCAGTAGCTTCAATCATTTCTGGTATATGAATAACATGATGTTTTTCAATGGCAAAAATCAATGAATATTGTAAATGCACAAACAGTAATTTCTCCGCATTGCAAGGTGCAATTCTGAAATTTTTGGCTTTTTCCTGCTCCTCTTAGCATGATAAAGAAGATTCAAAGAGAGTGAGATGCCAGCTCCTTTCATTCAGTCAGTAGCTTCAATCATTTCTGGATGTTTTTCAATGGCAGAAATCAATGAATATTGTAAATGCACAAACAGTAATTTCTCCGCATTGCAAGGTGCAATTCTGAAATTTCTTGCATTTCCTGCTCCTCTTAGCATGATAAAGAAGATTCAAAGAGAGTGAGATGCCAGCTCCTTTCATTCAGTCAGTAGCTTCAATCATTTCTGGACGTTTTTCAATGGCAAAAATCAATGAATATTGTAAATGCACAAACAGTAATTTCTCCGCATTGCAAGGTGCAATTCTGAAATTTTTTTGCTTTTTCCTGCTCCTCTTAGCATGATAAAGAAGATTCAAAGAGAGTGAGATGCCAGCTCCTTTCATTCAGTCAGTAGCTTCAAACATTTCTGGTATATGAATAACATGATGTTTTTCAATGGCAAAAATCAATGAATATTGTAAATGCACAAACAGTAATTTCTCCGCATTGCAAGGTGCAATTCTGAAATTTTTTGCTTTTTCCTGCTCCTCTTAGCATGATAAAGAAGATTCAAAGAGAGTGAGATGCCAGCTCCTTTCATTCAGTCAGTAGCTTCAATCATTTCTGGACGTTTTTCAATGGCAAAAATCAATGAATATTGTAAATGCACAAACAGTAATTTCTCCGCATTGCAAGGTGCAATTCTGAAAATTTTTTGCTTTTTCCTGCTCCTCTTAGCATGATAAAGAAGATTCAAAGAGAGTGAGATGCCAGCTTCTTTCATTCAGTCAGTAGCTTCAAACATTTCTGGGATATGAATAACATGATGTTTTTCAATGGCAAAAATTAATGAATATTGTAAATGCACAAACAGTAATTTCTCCGCATTGCAAGGTGCAATTCTGAAATTTTTTGCTTTTTCCTGCTCCTCTTAGCATGATAAAGAAGATTCAAAGAGAGTGAGATGCCAGCTCCTTTCATTCAGTCAGTAGCTTCAATCATTTCTGGACGTTTTTCAATGGCAAAAATCAATGAATATTGAAAATGCACAAACAGTAATTTCTCCGCATTGCAAGGTGCAATTCTGAAATTTTTTGCTTTTTCCTGCTCCTCTTAGCATGATAAAGAAGATTCAAAGAGAGTGAGATGCCAGCTCCTTTCATTCAGTCAGTAGCTTCAATCATTTCTGGACGTTTTTCAATGGCAAAAATCAATGAATATTGTAAATGCACAAACAGTAATTTCTCCGCATTGCAAGGTGCAATTCTGAAATTTTTTGCTTTTTCCTGCTCCTCTTAGCATGATAAAGAAGATTCAAAGAGAGTGAGATGCCAGCTCCTTTCATTCAGTCAGTAGCTTCAATCATTTCTGGTATATGAATAACATGATGTTTTTCAATGGCAAAAATCAATGAATATTGTAAATGCACAAACAGTAATTTCTCCGCATTGCAAGTTGCAATTCTGAAATTTTTTGCTTTTTCCTGCTCCTCTTAGCATGATAAAGAAGATTCAAAGAGAGTGAGATTCCAGCTCCTTTCATTCAGTCAGTAGCTTCAATCATTTCTGGACGTTTTTCAATGGCAAAAATCAATGAATATTGTAAATGCACAAACAGTAATTTCTCCGCATTGCAAGGTGCAATTCTGAAATTTTTGCTTTTTCCTGCTCCTCTTAGCATGATAAAGACGATTCAAAGAGAGTGAGATGCCAGCTCCTTTCATTCAGTCAGTAGCTTCAATCATTTCTGGACGTTTTCAATGACAAAAATCAATGAATATTGTAAATGCACAAACAGTAATTTCTCCGCATTGCAAGATGCAATTCTGAAATTTTTTGCTTTTTCCTGCTCCTCTTAGCATGATAAAAAAGATTCAAAGAGAGTGAGATGCCAGCTCCTTTCATTCAGTCAGTAGCTTCAATCATTTCTGGACGTTTTTCAATGGCAAAAATCAATGAATATTGTAAATGCACAAACAGTAATTTCTCCGCATTGCAAGGTGCAATTCTGAAATTTTTTGCTTTTTCCTGCTCCTCTTAGCATGATAAAGAAGATTCAAAGAGAGTGAGATGCCAGCTCCTTTCATTCAGTCAGTAGCTTCAATCATTTCTGGTATATGAATAACATGATGTTTTTCAATGGCAAAAATCAATGAATATTGTAAATGCACAAACAGTAATTTCTCCGCATTGCAAGGTGCAATTCTGAAATTTTTTGCTTTTTCCTGCTCCTCTTAGCATGATAAAGAAGATTCAAAGAGAGTGAGATGCCAGCTCCTTTCATTCAGTCAGTAGCTTCAATCATTTCTGGACGTTTTTCAATGGCAAAAATCAATGAATATTGTAAATGCACAAACAGTAATTTCTCCGCATTGCAAGGTGCAATTTTGAAATTTTTTGCTTTTTCCTGCTCCTCTTAGCATGATAAAGAAGATTCAAAGAGAGTGAGATGCCAGCTCCTTTCATTCAGTCAGTAGCTTCAGTCATTTCTGGACGTTTTTCAATGGCAAAAATCAATGAATATTGTAAATGCACAAACAGTAATTTCTCCGCATTGCAAGGTGCAATTCTGAAATTTTTTGCTTTTTCCTGCTCCTCTTAGCATGATAAAGAAGATTCAAAGAGAGTGAGATGCCAGCTCCTTTCATTCAGTCAGTAGCTTCAAACATTTCTGGTATAAACATTTCTGGACGTTTTTCAATGGCAAAAATCAATGAATATTGTAAATGCACAAACAGTAATATCTCCACATTGCAAGGTGCAATTCTGAAATTTTTTGCTTTTTCCTGCTAATCCTAGCATGATAAAGAAGATTCAAATAGAGTGAGATGCCAGCTCCTTTCATTCAGTCAGTAGCTTCAAACATTTCTGGACGTTTTTCAATGGCAAAATTCAATGAATATTGTAAATGCACAAACAGTAATATCTCCACATTGCCAGGTGCAATTCTGAAATTTTTTGCTTTTTCCTGCTAATCCTAGCATGATAAAGAAGATTCAAAGAGAGTGAGATGCCAGCTCCTTTCATTCAGTCAGTAGCTTCAATCATTTCTGGACGTTTTTCAATGGCAAAAATCAATGAATATTGTAAATGCACAAACAGTAATTTCTCCGCATTGCAAGGTGCAATTCTGAAATTTTTTGCTTTTTCCTGCTCCTCTTAGCATGATAAAGAAGATTCAAAGAGAGTGAGATGCCAGCTCCTTTCATTCAGTCAGTAGCTTCAATCATTTCTGGACGTTTTTCAATGGCAAAAATCAATGAATATTGTAAATGCACAAACAGTAATTTCTCCGCATTGCAAGGTGCAATTCTGAAATTTTTTGCTTTTTCCTGCTCCTCTTAGCATGATAAAGAAGATTCAAAGAGAGTGAGATGCCAGCTCCTTTCATTCAGTCAGTAGCTTCAATCATTTCTGGTATATGAATAACATGATGTTTTTCAATGGCAAAAATCAATGAATATTGTAAATGCACAAACAGTAATTTCTCCGCATTGCAAGGTGCAATTCTGAAATTTTTTGCTTTTTCCTGCTCCTCTTAGCATGATAAAGAAGATTCAAAGAGAGTGAGATGCCAGCTCCTTTCATTCAGTCAGTAGCTTCAATCATTTCTGGACGTTTTTCAATGGCAAAAATCAATGAATATTGTAAATGCACAAACAGTAATTTCTCCGCATTGCAAGATGCAATTCTGAAATTTTTTGCTTTTTCCTGCTCCTCTTAGCATGATAAAGAAGATTCAAAGAGAGTGAGATGCCAGCTCCTTTCATTCAGTCAGTAGCTTCAGTCATTTCTGGACGTTTTTCAATGCAAAAATCAATGAATATTGTAAATGCACAAACAGTAATTTCTCCGCATTGCAAGGTGCAATTCTGAAATTTTTTGCTTTTTCCTGCTCCTCTTAGCATGATAAAGAAGATTCAAAGAGAGTGAGATGCCAGCTCCTTTCATTCAGTCAGTAGCTTCAATCATTTCTGGATGTTTTTCAATGGCAAAAATCAATGAATATTATAAATGCACAAACAGTAATTTCTCCGCATTGCAAGGTGCAATTCTGAAATTTCTTGCATTTTCCTGCTCCTCTTAGCATGATAAAGAAGATTCAAAGAGAGTGAGATGCCAGCTCCTTTCATTCAGTCAGTAGCTTCAATCATTTCTGGACGTTTTTCAATGGCAAAAATCAATGAATATTGTAAATGCACAAACAGTAATTTCTCCGCATTGCAAGGTGCAATTCTGAAATTTTTTGCTTTTTCCTGCTCCTCTTAGCATGATAAAGAAGATTCAAAGAGAGTGAGATGCCAGCTCCTTTCATTCAGTCAGTAGCTTCAAACATTTCTGGTATATGAATAACATGATGTTTTTCAATGGCAAAAATCAATGAATATTGTAAATGCACAAACAGTAATTTCTCCGCATTGCAAGGTGCAATTCTGAAATTTTTTGCTTTTTCCTGCTCCTCTTAGCATGATAAAGAAGATTCAAAGAGAGTGAGATGCCAGCTCCTTTCATTCAGTCAGTAGCTTCAATCATTTCTGGACGTTTTTCAATGGCAAAAATCAATGAATATTGTAAATGCACAAACAGTAATTTCTCCGCATTGCAAGGTGCAATTCTGAAATTTTTTGCTTTTTCCTGCTCCTATTAGCATGATAAAGAAGATTCAAAGAGAGTGAGATGCCAGCTTCTTTCATTGTCAGTAGCTTCAAACATTTCTGGGATATGAATAACATGATGTTTTTCAATGGCAAAAATTAATGAATATTGTAAATGCACAAACAGTAATTTCTCCGCATTGCAAGGTGCAATTCTGAAATTTTTTGCTTTTTCCTGCTCCTCTTAGCATGATAAAGAAGATTCAAAGAGAGTGAGATGCCAGCTCCTTTCATTCAGTCAGTAGCTTCAATCATTTCTGGACGTTTTTCAATGGCAAAAATCAATGAATATTGTAAATGCACAAACAGTAATTTCTCCGCATTGCAAGGTGCAATTCTGAAATTTTTTGCTTTTTCCTGCTCCTCTTAGCATGATAAAGAAGATTCAAAGAGAGTGAGATGCCAGCTCCTTTCATTCAGTCAGTAGCTTCAATCATTTCTGGACGTTTTTCAATGGCAAAAATCAATGAATATTGTAAATGCACAAACAGTAATTTCTCCGCATTGCAAGGTGCAATTCTGAAATTTTTTGCTTTTTCCTGCTCCTCTTAGCATGATAAAGAAGATTCAAAGAGAGTGAGATGCCAGCTCCTTTCATTCAGTCAGTAGCTTCAATCATTTCTGGTATATGAATAACATGATGTTTTTCAATGGCAAAAATCAATGAATATTGTAAATGCACAAACAGTAATTTCTCCGCATTGCAAGTTGCAATTCTGAAATTTTTTGCTTTTTCCTGCTCCTCTTAGCATGATAAAGAAGATTCAAAGAGAGTGAGATTCCGGCTCCTTTCATTCAGTCAGTAGCTTCAATCATTTCTGGACGTTTTTCAATGGCAAAAATCAATGAATATTGTAAATGCACAAACAGTAATTTCTCCGCATTGCAAGGTGCAATTCTGAAATTTTTTGCTTTTTCCTGCTCCTCTTAGCATGATAAAGAAGATTCAAAGAGAGTGAGATGCCAGCTCCTTTCATTCAGTCAGTAGCTTCAATCATTTCTGGACGTTTTTCAATGGCAAAAATCAATGAATATTGTAAATGCACAAACAGTAATTTCTCCGCATTGCAAGATGAAATTCTGAAATTTTTTGCTTTTTCCTGCTCCTCTTAGCATGATAAAGAAGATTCAAAGAGAGTGAGATGCCAGCTCCTTTCATTCAGTCAGTAGCTTCAATCATTTCTGGACGTTTTTCAATGGCAAAAATCAATGAATATTGTAAATGCACAAACAGTAATTTCTCCGCATTGCAAGGTGCAATTCTGAAATTTTTTGCTTTTTCCTGCTCCTCTTAGCATGATAAAGAAGATTCAAAGAGAGTGAGATGCCAGCTCCTTTCATTCAGTCAGTAGCTTCAATCATTTCTGGTATATGAATAACATGATGTTTTTCAATGGCAAAAATCAATGAATATTGTAAATGCACAAACAGTAATTTCTCCGCATTGCAAGGTGCAATTCTGAAATTTTTTGCTTTTTCCTGCTCCTCTTAGCATGATAAAGAAGATTCAAAGAGAGTGAGATGCCAGCTCCTTTCATTCAGTCAGTAGCTTCAATCATTTCTGGACGTTTTTCAATGGCAAAAATCAATGAATATTGTAAATGCACAAACAGTAATTTCTCCGCATTGCAAGGTGCAATTCTGAAATTTTTTGCTTTTTCCTGCTCCTCTTAGCATGATAAAGAAGATTCAAAGAGAGTGAGATGCCAGCTCCTTTCATTCAGTCAGTAGCTTCAGTCATTTCTGGAAGTTTTTCAATGGCAAAAATCAATGAATATTGTAAATGCACAAACAGTAATTTCTCCGCATTGCAAGGTGCAATTCTGAAATTTTTTGCTTTTTCCTGCTCCTCTTAGCATGATAAAGAAGATTCAAAGAGAGTGAGATGCCAGCTCCTTTCATTCAGTCAGTAGCTTCAAACATTTCTGGTATAAACATTTCTGGACGTTTTTCAATGGCAAAAATCAATGAATATTGTAAATGCACAAACAGTAATATCTCCACATTGCAAGGTGCAATGCTGAAATTTTTTTTGCTTTTTCCTGCTAATCCTAGCATGATAAAGAAGATTCAAATAGAGTGAGATGCCAGCTCCTTTCATTCAGTCAGTAGCTTCAAACATTTCTGGACGTTTTTCAATGGCAAAAATCAATGAATATTGTAAATGCACAAACAGTAATATCTCCACATTGCAAGGTGCAATTCTGAAATTTTTTGCTTTTTCCTGCTAATCCTAGCATGATAAAGAAGATTCAAAGAGAGTGAGATGTCAGCTCCTTTCATTCAGTCAGTAGCTTCAAACATTTCTGGTATATGAATAACATGATGTTTTTCAATGGCAAAAATCAATGAATATTGTAAATGCACAAACAGTAATATCTCCACATTGCAAGGTGCAATTCTGAAATTTTTTGCTTTTTCCTGCTAATCCTAGCATGATAAAGAAGATTCAAAGAGAGTGAGATGCCAGCTCCTTTCATTCAGTCAGTAGCTTCAAACATTTCTGGACGTTTTTCAATGGCAAAAATCAATGAATATTATAAATGCACAAACAGTAATTTCTCCGCATTGCAAGGTGCAATTCTGAAATTTCTTGCATTTTCCTGCTCCTCTTAGCATGATAAAGAAGATTCAAAGAGAGTGAGATGCCAGCTCCTTTCATTCAGTCAGTAGCTTCAATCATTTCTGGACGTTTTTCAATGGCAAAAATCAATGAATATTGTAAATGCACAAACAGTAATTTCTCCGCATTGCAAGGTGCAATTCTGAAATTTTTTGCTTTTTCCTGCTCCTCTTAGCATGATAAAGAAGATTCAAAGAGAGTGAGATGCCAGCTCCTTTCATTCAGTCAGTAGCTTCAAACATTTCTGGTATATGAATAACATGATGTTTTTCAATGGCAAAAATCAATGAATATTGTAAATGCACAAACAGTAATTTCTCCGCATTGCAAGGTGCAATTCTGAAATTTTTTGCTTTTTCCTGCTCCTCTTAGCATGATAAAGAAGATTCAAAGAGAGTGAGATGCCAGCTCCTTTCATTCAGTCAGTAGCTTCAATCATTTCTGGACGTTTTTCAATGGCAAAAATCAATGAATATTGTAAATGCACAAACAGTAATTTCTCCGCATTGCAAGGTGCAATTCTGAAATTTTTTGCTTTTTCCTGCTCCTATTAGCATGATAAAGAAGATTCAAAGAGAGTGAGATGCCAGCTTCTTTCATTGTCAGTAGCTTCAAACATTTCTGGGATATGAATAACATGATGTTTTTCAATGGCAAAAATTAATGAATATTGTAAATGCACAAACAGTAATTTCTCCGCATTGCAAGGTGCAATTCTGAAATTTTTTGCTTTTTCCTGCTCCTCTTAGCATGATAAAGAAGATTCAAAGAGAGTGAGATGCCAGCTCCTTTCATTCAGTCAGTAGCTTCAATCATTTCTGGACGTTTTTCAATGGCAAAAATCAATGAATATTGTAAATGCACAAACAGTAATTTCTCCGCATTGCAAGGTGCAATTTTGAAATTTTTTGCTTTTTCCTGCTCCTCTTAGCATGATAAAGAAGATTCAAAGAGAGTGAGATGCCAGCTCCTTTCATTCAGTCAGTAGCTTCAGTCATTTCTGGACGTTTTTCAATGGCAAAAATCAATGAATATTGTAAATGCACAAACAGTAATTTCTCCGCATTGCAAGGTGCAATTCTGAAATTTTTTGCTTTTTCCTGCTCCTCTTAGCATGATAAAGAAGATTCAAAGAGAGTGAGATGCCAGCTCCTTTCATTCAGTCAGTAGCTTCAAACATTTCTGGTATAAACATTTCTGGACGTTTTTCAATGGCAAAAATCAATGAATATTGTAAATGCACAAACAGTAATATCTCCACATTGCAAGGTGCAATTCTGAAATTTTTTGCTTTTTCCTGCTAATCCTAGCATGATAAAGAAGATTCAAATAGAGTGAGATGCCAGCTCCTTTCATTCAGTCAGTAGCTTCAAACATTTCTGGACGTTTTTCAATGGCAAAATTCAATGAATATTGTAAATGCACAAACAGTAATATCTCCACATTGCCAGGTGCAATTCTGAAATTTTTTGCTTTTTCCTGCTAATCCTAGCATGATAAAGAAGATTCAAAGAGAGTGAGATGCCAGCTCCTTTCATTCAGTCAGTAGCTTCAATCATTTCTGGACGTTTTTCAATGGCAAAAATCAATGAATATTGTAAATGCACAAACAGTAATTTCTCCGCATTGCAAGGTGCAATTCTGAAATTTTTTGCTTTTTCCTGCTCCTCTTAGCATGATAAAGAAGATTCAAAGAGAGTGAGATGCCAGCTCCTTTCATTCAGTCAGTAGCTTCAATCATTTCTGGACGTTTTTCAATGGCAAAAATCAATGAATATTGTAAATGCACAAACAGTAATTTCTCCGCATTGCAAGGTGCAATTCTGAAATTTTTTGCTTTTTCCTGCTCCTCTTAGCATGATAAAGAAGATTCAAAGAGAGTGAGATGCCAGCTCCTTTCATTCAGTCAGTAGCTTCAATCATTTCTGGTATATGAATAACATGATGTTTTTCAATGGCAAAAATCAATGAATATTGTAAATGCACAAACAGTAATTTCTCCGCATTGCAAGGTGCAATTCTGAAATTTTTTGCTTTTTCCTGCTCCTCTTAGCATGATAAAGAAGATTCAAAGAGAGTGAGATGCCAGCTCCTTTCATTCAGTCAGTAGCTTCAATCATTTCTGGTATATGAATAACATGATGTTTTTCAATGGCAAAAATCAATGAATATTGTAAATGCACAAACAGTAATTTCTCCGCATTGCAAGGTGCAATTCTGAAATTTTTTGCTTTTTCCTGCTCCTCTTAGCATGATAAAGAAGATTCAAAGAGAGTGAGATGCCAGCTCCTTTCATTCAGTCAGTAGCTTCAATCATTTCTGGATGTTTTTCAATGGCAAAAATCAATGAATATTATAAATGCACAAACAGTAATTTCTCCGCATTGCAAGGTGCAATTCTGAAATTTCTTGCATTTTCCTGCTCCTCTTAGCATGATAAAGAAGATTCAAAGAGAGTGAGATGCCAGCTCCTTTCATTCAGTCAGTAGCTTCAATCATTTCTGGACGTTTTTCAATGGCAAAAATCAATGAATATTGTAAATGCACAAACAGTAATTTCTCCGCATTGCAAGGTGCAATTCTGAAATTTTTTGCTTTTTCCTGCTCCTCTTAGCATGATAAAGAAGATTCAAAGAGAGTGAGATGCCAGCTCCTTTCATTCAGTCAGTAGCTTCAAACATTTCTGGTATATGAATAACATGATGTTTTTCAATGGCAAAAATCAATGAATATTGTAAATGCACAAACAGTAATTTCTCCGCATTGCAAGGTGCAATTCTGAAATTTTTTGCTTTTTCCTGCTCCTCTTAGCATGATAAAGAAGATTCAAAGAGAGTGAGATGCCAGCTCCTTTCATTCAGTCAGTAGCTTCAATCATTTCTGGACGTTTTTCAATGGCAAAAATCAATGAATATTGTAAATGCACAAACAGTAATTTCTCCGCATTGCAAGGTGCAATTCTGAAATTTTTTGCTTTTTCCTGCTCCTATTAGCATGATAAAGAAGATTCAAAGAGAGTGAGATGCCAGCTTCTTTCATTGTCAGTAGCTTCAAACATTTCTGGGATATGAATAACATGATGTTTTTCAATGGCAAAAATTAATGAATATTGTAAATGCACAAACAGTAATTTCTCCGCATTGCAAGGTGCAATTCTGAAATTTTTTGCTTTTTCCTGCTCCTCTTAGCATGATAAAGAAGATTCAAAGAGAGTGAGATGCCAGCTCCTTTCATTCAGTCAGTAGCTTCAATCATTTCTGGACGTTTTTCAATGGCAAAAATCAATGAATATTGTAAATGCACAAACAGTAATTTCTCCGCATTGCAAGGTGCAATTCTGAAATTTTTTGCTTTTTCCTGCTCCTCTTAGCATGATAAAGAAGATTCAAAGAGAGTGAGATGCCAGCTCCTTTCATTCAGTCAGTAGCTTCAATCATTTCTGGACGTTTTTCAATGGCAAAAATCAATGAATATTGTAAATGCACAAACAGTAATTTCTCCGCATTGCAAGGTGCAATTCTGAAATTTTTTGCTTTTTCCTGCTCCTCTTAGCATGATAAAGAAGATTCAAAGAGAGTGAGATGCCAGCTCCTTTCATTCAGTCAGTAGCTTCAATCATTTCTGGTATATGAATAACATGATGTTTTTCAATGGCAAAAATCAATGAATATTGTAAATGCACAAACAGTAATTTCTCCGCATTGCAAGTTGCAATTCTGAAATTTTTTGCTTTTTCCTGCTCCTCTTAGCATGATAAAGAAGATTCAAAGAGAGTGAGATTCCGGCTCCTTTCATTCAGTCAGTAGCTTCAATCATTTCTGGACGTTTTTCAATGGCAAAAATCAATGAATATTGTAAATGCACAAACAGTAATTTCTCCGCATTGCAAGGTGCAATTCTGAAATTTTTTGCTTTTTCCTGCTCCTCTTAGCATGATAAAGAAGATTCAAAGAGAGTGAGATGCCAGCTCCTTTCATTCAGTCAGTAGCTTCAATCATTTCTGGACGTTTTTCAATGGCAAAAATCAATGAATATTGTAAATGCACAAACAGTAATTTCTCCGCATTGCAAGATGAAATTCTGAAATTTTTTGCTTTTTCCTGCTCCTCTTAGCATGATAAAGAAGATTCAAAGAGAGTGAGATGCCAGCTCCTTTCATTCAGTCAGTAGCTTCAATCATTTCTGGACGTTTTTCAATGGCAAAAATCAATGAATATTGTAAATGCACAAACAGTAATTTCTCCGCATTGCAAGGTGCAATTCTGAAATTTTTTGCTTTTTCCTGCTCCTCTTAGCATGATAAAGAAGATTCAAAGAGAGTGAGATGCCAGCTCCTTTCATTCAGTCAGTAGCTTCAATCATTTCTGGTATATGAATAACATGATGTTTTTCAATGGCAAAAATCAATGAATATTGTAAATGCACAAACAGTAATTTCTCCGCATTGCAAGGTGCAATTCTGAAATTTTTTGCTTTTTCCTGCTCCTCTTAGCATGATAAAGAAGATTCAAAGAGAGTGAGATGCCAGCTCCTTTCATTCAGTCAGTAGCTTCAATCATTTCTGGATGTTTTTCAATGGCAAAAATCAATGAATATTGTAAATGCACAAACAGTAATTTCTCCGCATTGCAAGGTGCAATTCTGAAATTTTTTGCTTTTTCCTGCTCCTCTTAGCATGATAAAGAAGATTCAAAGAGAGTGAGATGCCAGCTCCTTTCATTCAGTCAGTAGCTTCAGTCATTTCTGGAAGTTTTTCAATGGCAAAAATCAATGAATATTGTAAATGCACAAACAGTAATTTCTCCGCATTGCAAGGTGCAATTCTGAAATTTTTTGCTTTTTCCTGCTCCTCTTAGCATGATAAAGAAGATTCAAAGAGAGTGAGATGCCAGCTCCTTTCATTCAGTCAGTAGCTTCAAACATTTCTGGTATAAACATTTCTGGACGTTTTTCAATGGCAAAAATCAATGAATATTGTAAATGCACAAACAGTAATATCTCCACATTGCAAGGTGCAATGCTGAAATTTTTTTTGCTTTTTCCTGCTAATCCTAGCATGATAAAGAAGATTCAAATAGAGTGAGATGCCAGCTCCTTTCATTCAGTCAGTAGCTTCAAACATTTCTGGACGTTTTTCAATGGCAAAAATCAATGAATATTGTAAATGCACAAACAGTAATATCTCCACATTGCAAGGTGCAATTCTGAAATTTTTTGCTTTTTCCTGCTAATCCTAGCATGATAAAGAAGATTCAAAGAGAGTGAGATGTCAGCTCCTTTCATTCAGTCAGTAGCTTCAAACATTTCTGGTATATGAATAACATGATGTTTTTCAATGGCAAAAATCAATGAATATTGTAAATGCACAAACAGTAATATCTCCACATTGCAAGGTGCAATTCTGAAATTTTTTGCTTTTTCCTGCTAATCCTAGCATGATAAAGAAGATTCAAAGAGAGTGAGATGCCAGCTCCTTTCATTCAGTCAGTAGCTTCAAACATTTCTGGACGTTTTTCAATGGCAAAAATCAATGAATATTATAAATGCACAAACAGTAATTTCTCCGCATTGCAAGGTGCAATTCTGAAATTTCTTGCATTTTCCTGCTCCTCTTAGCATGATAAAGAAGATTCAAAGAGAGTGAGATGCCAGCTCCTTTCATTCAGTCAGTAGCTTCAATCATTTCTGGACGTTTTTCAATGGCAAAAATCAATGAATATTGTAAATGCACAAACAGTAATTTCTCCGCATTGCAAGGTGCAATTCTGAAATTTTTTGCTTTTTCCTGCTCCTCTTAGCATGATAAAGAAGATTCAAAGAGAGTGAGATGCCAGCTCCTTTCATTCAGTCAGTAGCTTCAAACATTTCTGGTATATGAATAACATGATGTTTTTCAATGGCAAAAATCAATGAATATTGTAAATGCACAAACAGTAATTTCTCCGCATTGCAAGGTGCAATTCTGAAATTTTTTGCTTTTTCCTGCTCCTCTTAGCATGATAAAGAAGATTCAAAGAGAGTGAGATGCCAGCTCCTTTCATTCAGTCAGTAGCTTCAATCATTTCTGGACGTTTTTCAATGGCAAAAATCAATGAATATTGTAAATGCACAAACAGTAATTTCTCCGCATTGCAAGGTGCAATTCTGAAATTTTTTGCTTTTTCCTGCTCCTATTAGCATGATAAAGAAGATTCAAAGAGAGTGAGATGCCAGCTTCTTTCATTGTCAGTAGCTTCAAACATTTCTGGGATATGAATAACATGATGTTTTTCAATGGCAAAAATTAATGAATATTGTAAATGCACAAACAGTAATTTCTCCGCATTGCAAGGTGCAATTCTGAAATTTTTTGCTTTTTCCTGCTCCTCTTAGCATGATAAAGAAGATTCAAAGAGAGTGAGATGCCAGCTCCTTTCATTCAGTCAGTAGCTTCAATCATTTCTGGACGTTTTTCAATGGCAAAAATCAATGAATATTGTAAATGCACAAACAGTAATTTCTCCGCATTGCAAGGTGCAATTCTGAAATTTTTTGCTTTTTCCTGCTCCTCTTAGCATGATAAAGAAGATTCAAAGAGAGTGAGATGCCAGCTCCTTTCATTCAGTCAGTAGCTTCAATCATTTCTGGACGTTTTTCAATGGCAAAAATCAATGAATATTGTAAATGCACAAACAGTAATTTCTCCGCATTGCAAGGTGCAATTCTGAAATTTTTTGCTTTTTCCTGCTCCTCTTAGCATGATAAAGAAGATTCAAAGAGAGTGAGATGCCAGCTCCTTTCATTCAGTCAGTAGCTTCAATCATTTCTGGTATATGAATAACATGATGTTTTTCAATGGCAAAAATCAATGAATATTGTAAATGCACAAACAGTAATTTCTCCGCATTGCAAGTTGCAATTCTGAAATTTTTTGCTTTTTCCTGCTCCTCTTAGCATGATAAAGAAGATTCAAAGAGAGTGAGATTCCGGCTCCTTTCATTCAGTCAGTAGCTTCAATCATTTCTGGACGTTTTTCAATGGCAAAAATCAATGAATATTGTAAATGCACAAACAGTAATTTCTCCGCATTGCAAGGTGCAATTCTGAAATTTTTTGCTTTTTCCTGCTCCTCTTAGCATGATAAAGAAGATTCAAAGAGAGTGAGATGCCAGCTCCTTTCATTCAGTCAGTAGCTTCAATCATTTCTGGACGTTTTTCAATGGCAAAAATCAATGAATATTGTAAATGCACAAACAGTAATTTCTCCGCATTGCAAGATGAAATTCTGAAATTTTTTGCTTTTTCCTGCTCCTCTTAGCATGATAAAGAAGATTCAAAGAGAGTGAGATGCCAGCTCCTTTCATTCAGTCAGTAGCTTCAATCATTTCTGGACGTTTTTCAATGGCAAAAATCAATGAATATTGTAAATGCACAAACAGTAATTTCTCCGCATTGCAAGGTGCAATTCTGAAATTTTTTGCTTTTTCCTGCTCCTCTTAGCATGATAAAGAAGATTCAAAGAGAGTGAGATGCCAGCTCCTTTCATTCAGTCAGTAGCTTCAATCATTTCTGGTATATGAATAACATGATGTTTTTCAATGGCAAAAATCAATGAATATTGTAAATGCACAAACAGTAATTTCTCCGCATTGCAAGGTGCAATTCTGAAATTTTTTGCTTTTTCCTGCTCCTCTTAGCATGATAAAGAAGATTCAAAGAGAGTGAGATGCCAGCTCCTTTCATTCAGTCAGTAGCTTCAATCATTTCTGGACGTTTTTCAATGGCAAAAATCAATGAATATTGTAAATGCACAAACAGTAATTTCTCCGCATTGCAAGGTGCAATTCTGAAATTTTTTGCTTTTTCCTGCTCCTCTTAGCATGATAAAGAAGATTCAAAGAGAGTGAGATGCCAGCTCCTTTCATTCAGTCAGTAGCTTCAGTCATTTCTGGAAGTTTTTCAATGGCAAAAATCAATGAATATTGTAAATGCACAAACAGTAATTTCTCCGCATTGCAAGGTGCAATTCTGAAATTTTTTGCTTTTTCCTGCTCCTCTTAGCATGATAAAGAAGATTCAAAGAGAGTGAGATGCCAGCTCCTTTCATTCAGTCAGTAGCTTCAAACATTTCTGGTATAAACATTTCTGGACGTTTTTCAATGGCAAAAATCAATGAATATTGTAAATGCACAAACAGTAATATCTCCACATTGCAAGGTGCAATGCTGAAATTTTTTTTGCTTTTTCCTGCTAATCCTAGCATGATAAAGAAGATTCAAATAGAGTGAGATGCCAGCTCCTTTCATTCAGTCAGTAGCTTCAAACATTTCTGGACGTTTTTCAATGGCAAAAATCAATGAATATTGTAAATGCACAAACAGTAATATCTCCACATTGCAAGGTGCAATTCTGAAATTTTTTGCTTTTTCCTGCTAATCCTAGCATGATAAAGAAGATTCAAAGAGAGTGAGATGTCAGCTCCTTTCATTCAGTCTGTAGCTTCAAACATTTCTGGTATATGAATAACATGATGTTTTTCAATGGCAAAAATCAATGAATATTGTAAATGCACAAACAGTAATATCTCCACATTGCAAGGTGCAATTCTGAAATTTTTTGCTTTTTCCTGCTAATCCTAGCATGATAAAGAAGATTCAAAGAGAGTGAGATGCCAGCTCCTTTCATTCAGTCAGTAGCTTCAAACATTTCTGGACGTTTTTCAATGGCAAAAATCAATGAATATTGTAAATGCACAAACAGTAATATCTCCACATTGCAAGGTGCAATTCTGAAATTTTTTGCTTTTTCCTGCTACTCCTAGCATGATAAAGAAGATTCAAAGAGAGTGAGATGCCAGCTCCTTTCATTCAGTCAGTAGCTTCAATCATTTCTGGACGTTTTTCAATGGCAAAAATCAATGAATATTGTAAATGCACAAACAGTAATTTCTCCGCATTGCAAGGTGCAATTCTGAATTTTTTTGCTTTTTCCTGCTCCTCTTAGCATGGTAAAGAAGATTCAAAGAGAGTGAGATGCCAGCTCCTTTCATTCAGTCAGTAGCTTCAGTCATTTCTGGACGTTTTTCAATGGCAAAAATCAATGAATATTGTAAATGCACAAAAAGTAATTTCTCCGCATTGCAAGGTGCAATTCTGAAATTTTTTGCTTTTTCCTGCTCCTCTTAGCATGATAAAGAAGATTCAAAGAGAGTGAGATGCCAGCTCCTTTCATTCAGTCAGTAGCTTCAAACATTTCTGGTATAAACATTTCTGGACGTTTTTCAATGGCAAAAATCAATGAATATTGTAAATGCACAAACAGTAATATCTCCACATTGCAAGGTGCAATTCTGAAATTTTTTGCTTTTTCCTGCTAATCCTAGCATGATAAAGAAGATTCAAATAGAGTGAGATGCCAGCTCCTTTCATTCAGTCAGTAGCTTCAAACATTTCTGGACGTTTTTCAATGGCAAAATTCAATGAATATTGTAAATGCACAAACAGTAATATCTCCACATTGCAAGGTGCAATTCTGAAATTTTTTGCTTTTTCCTGCTAATCCTAGCATGATAAAGAAGATTCAAAGAGAGTGAGATGCCAGCTCCTTTCATTCAGTCAGTAGCTTCAATCATTTCTGGACGTTTTTCAATGGCAAAAATCAATGAATATTGTAAATGCACAAACAGTAATTTCTCCGCATTGCAAGGTGCAATTCTGAAATTTTTTGCTTTTTCCTGCTCCTCTTAGCATGATAAAGAAGATTCAAAGAGAGTGAGATGTCAGCTCCTTTCATTCAGTCAGTAGCTTCAAACATTTCTGGTATATGAATAACATGATGTTTTTCAATGGCAAAAATCAATGAATATTGTAAATGCACAAACAGTAATATCTCCACATTGCAAGGTGCAATTCTGAAATTTTTTGCTTTTTCCTGCTAATCCTAGCATGATAAAGAAGATTCAAAGAGAGTGAGATGCCAGCTCCTTTCATTCAGTCAGTAGCTTCAAACATTTCTGGACGTTTTTCAATGGCAAAAATCAATGAATATTGTAAATGCACAAACAGTAATATCTCCACATTGCAAGGTGCAATTCTGAAATTTTTTGCTTTTTCCTGCTCCTCTTAGCATGGTAAAGAAGATTCAAAGAGAGTGAGATGCCAGCTCCTTTCATTCAGTCAGTAGCTTCAGTCATTTCTGGACGTTTTTCAATGGCAAAAATCAATGAATATTGTAAATGCACAAAAAGTAATTTCTCCGCATTGCAAGGTGCAATTCTGAAATTTTTTGCTTTTTCCTGCTCCTCTTAGCATGATAAAGAAGATTCAAAGAGAGTGAGATGCCAGCTCCTTTCATTCAGTCAGTAGCTTCAAACATTTCTGGTATAAACATTTCTGGACGTTTTTCAATGGCAAAAATCAATGAATATTGTAAATGCACAAACAGTAATATCTCCACATTGCAAGGTGCAATTCTGAAATTTTTTGCTTTTTCCTGCTAATCCTAGCATGATAAAGAAGATTCAAATAGAGTGAGATGCCAGCTCCTTTCATTCAGTCAGTAGCTTCAAACATTTCTGGACGTTTTTCAATGGCAAAATTCAATGAATATTGTAAATGCACAAACAGTAATATCTCCACATTGCAAGGTGCAATTCTGAAATTTTTTGCTTTTTCCTGCTAATCCTAGCATGATAAAGAAGATTCAAAGAGAGTGAGATGCCAGCTCCTTTCATTCAGTCAGTAGCTTCAATCATTTCTGGACGTTTTTCAATGGCAAAAATCAATGAATATTGTAAATGCACAAACAGTAATTTCTCCGCATTGCAAGGTGCAATTCTGAAATTTTTTGCTTTTTCCTGCTCCTCTTAGCATGATAAAGAAGATTCAAAGAGAGTGAGATGTCAGCTCCTTTCATTCAGTCAGTAGCTTCAAACATTTCTGGTATATGAATAACATGATGTTTTTCAATGGCAAAAATCAATGAATATTGTAAATGCACAAACAGTAATATCTCCACATTGCAAGGTGCAATTCTGAAATTTTTTGCTTTTTCCTGCTAATCCTAGCATGATAAAGAAGATTCAAAGAGAGTGAGATGCCAGCTCCTTTCATTCAGTCAGTAGCTTCAAACATTTCTGGACGTTTTTCAATGGCAAAAATCAATGAATATTGTAAATGCACAAACAGTAATATCTCCACATTGCAAGGTGCAATTCTGAAATTTTTTGCTTTTTCCTGCTACTCCTAGCATGATAAAGAAGATTCAAAGAGAGTGAGATGCCAGCTCCTTTCATTCAGTCAGTAGCTTCAAACATTTCTGGACGTTTTTCAATGGCAAAAATCAATGAATATTGTAAATGCACAAACAGTAATATCTCCACATTGCAAGGTGCAATTCTGAAATTTTTTGCTTTTTCCTGCTAATCCTAGCATGATAAAGAAGATTCAAAGAGAGTGAGATGCCAGCTCCTTTCATTCAGTCAGTAGCTTCAATCATTTCTGGACGTTTTTCAATGGCAAAAATCAATGAATATTGTAAATGCACAAACAGTAATTTCTCCGCATTGCAAGGTGCAATTCTGAAATTTTTTGCTTTTTCCTGCTCCTCTTAGCATGATAAAGAAGATTCAAAGAGAGTGAGATGCCAGCTCCTTTCATTCAGTCAGTAGCTTCAATCATTTCTGGACGTTTTTCAATGGCAAAAATCAATGAATATTGTAAATGCACAAACAGTAATTTCTCCGCATTGCAAGGTGCAATTCTGAAATTTTTTGCTTTTTCCTGCTCCTCTTAGCATGATAATGAAGATTCAAAGAGAGTGAGTTGCCAGCTCCTTTCATTCAGTCAGTAGCTTCAATCATTTCTGGTATATGAATAACATGATGTTTTTCAATGGCAAAAATCAATGAATATTGTAAATGCACAAACAGTAATTTCTCCGCATTGCAAGTTGCAATTCTGAAATTTTTTGCTTTTTCCTGCTCCTCTTAGCATGATAAAGAAGATTCAAAGAGAGTGAGATGCCAGCTCCTTTCATTCAGTCAGTAGCTTCAATCATTTCTGGACGTTTTTCAATGGCAAAAATCATTGAATATTGTAAATGCACAAACAGTAATTTCTCCGCATTGCAAGGTGCAATTCTGAAATTTTTTGCTTTTTCCTGCTCCTCTTAGCATGATAAAGAAGATTCAAAGAGAGTGAGATGCCAGCTCCTTTCATTCAGTCAGTAGCTTCAATCATTTCTGGACGTTTTTCAATGGCAAAAATCAATGAATATTGTAAATGCACAAACAGTAATTTCTCCGCATTGCAAGGTGCAATTCTGAAATTTTTTGCTTTTTCCTGCTCCTCTTAGCATGATAAAGAAGATTCAAAGAGAGTGAGATGCCAGCTCCTTTCTTTCAGTCAGTAGCTTCAATCATTTCTGGACGTTTTTCAATGGCAAAAATCAATGAATATTGTAAATGCACAAACAGTAATTTCTCCGCATTGCAAGGTGCAATTCTGAAATTTTTTGCTTTTTCCTGCTCCTCTTAGCATGATAAAGAAGATTCAAAGAGAGTGAGATGCCAGCTCCTTTCATTCAGTCAGTAGCTTCAATCATTTCTGGTATATGAATAACATGATGTTTTTCAATGGCAAAAATCAATGAATATTGTAAATGCACAAACAGTAATTTCTCCGCATTGCAAGGTGCAATTCTGAAATTTTTTGCTTTTTCCTGCTCCTCTTAGCATGATAAAGAAGATTCAAAGAGCGTGAGATGCCAGCTCCTTTCATTCAGTCAGTAGCTTCAATCATTTCTGGATGTTTTTCAATGGCAAAAATCAATGAATATTGTAAATGCACAAACAGTAATTTCTCCGCATTGCAAGGTGCAATTCTGAAATTTTTTGCTTTTTCCTGCTCCTCTTAGCATGATAAAGAAGATTCAAAGAGAGTGAGATGCCAGCTCCTTTCATTCAGTCAGTAGCTTCAGTCATTTCTGGACGTTTTTCAATGGCAAAAATCAATGAATATTGTAAATGCACAAACAGTAATTTCTCCGCATTGCAACGTGCAATTCTGAAATTTTTTGCTTTTTCCTGCTCCTCTTAGCATGATAAAGAAGATTCAAAGAGAGTGAGATGCCAGCTCCTTTCATTCAGTCAGTAGCTTCAAACATTTCTGGTATAAACATTTCTGGACGTTTTTCAATGGCAAAAATCAATGAATATTGTAAATGCACAAACAGTAATATCTCCACATTGCAAGGTGCAATTCTGAAATTTTTTGCTTTTTCCTGCTAATCCTAGCATGATAAAGAAGATTCAAATAGAGTGAGATGCCAGCTCCTTTCATTCAGTCAGTAGCTTCAAACATTTCTGGACGTTTTTCAATGGCAAAATTCAATGAATATTGTAAATGCACAAACAGTAATATCTCCACATTGCAAGGTGCAATTCTGAAATTTTTTGCTTTTTCCTGCTAATCCTAGCATGATAAAGAAGATTCAAAGAGAGTGAGATGCCAGCTCCTTTCATTCAGTCAGTAGCTTCAATCATTTCTGGACGTTTTTCAATGGCAAAAATCAATGAATATTGTAAATGCACAAAGAGTAATTTCTCCGCATTGCAAGGTGCAATTCTGAAATTTTTTGCTTTTTCCTGCTCCTCTTAGCATGATAAAGAAGATTCAAAGAGAGTGAGATGCCAGCTCCTTTCATTCAGTCAGTAGCTTCAATCATTTCTGGACGTTTTTCAATGGCAAAAATCAATGAATATTGTAACTGCACAAACAGTAATTTCTCCGCATTGCAAGGTGCAATTCTGAAATTTTTTGCTTTTTCCTGCTCCTCTTAGCATGATAAAGAAGATTCAAAGAGAGTGAGATGCCAGCTCCTTTCATTCAGTCAGTAGCTTCAATCATTTCTGGTATATGAATAACATGAAGTTTTTCAATGGCAAAAATCAATGAATATTGTAAATGCACAAACAGTAATTTCTCCGCATTGCAAGGTGCAATTCTGAAATTTTTTGCTTTTTCCTGCTCCTCTTAGCATGATAAAGAAGATTCAAAGAGAGTGAGATGCCAGCTCCTTTCATTCAGTCAGTAGCTTCAATCATTTCTGGACGTTTTTCAATGGCAAAAATCAATGAATATTGTAAATGCACAAACAGTAATTTCTCCGCATTGCAAGGTGCAATTCTGAAATTTTTTGCTTTTTCCTGCTCCTCTTAGCATGATAAAGAAGATTCTAAGAGAGTGAGATGCCAGCTCCTTTCATTCAGTCAGTAGCTTCAATCATTTCTGGACGTTTTTCAATGGCAAAAATCAATGAATATTGTAAATGCACAAACAGTAATTTCTCCGCATTGCAAGGTGCAGTTCTGAATTTTTTTGCTTTTTCCTGATCCTCTTAGCATGATAAAGAAGATTCAAAGAGAGTGAGATGCCAGTTCCTTTCATTCAGTCAGTAGCTTCAATCATTTCTGGTATATGAATAACATGATGTTTTTCAATGGCAAAAATCAATGAATATTGTAAATGCACAAACAGTAATTTCTCCGCATTGCAAGGTGCAATTCTGAAATTTTTTGCTTTTTCCTGCTCCTCTTAGCATGATAAAGAAGATTCAAAGAGAGTGAGATGCCAGCTCCTTTCATTCAGTCAGTAGCTTCAAACATTTTTGGTATATGAATAACATGATGTTTTTCAATGGCAAAAATCAATGAATATTGTAAATGCACAAACAGTAATTTCTCCGCATTGCAAGGTGCAATTCTGAAATTTTTTGCTTTTTCCTGCTCCTCTTAGCATGATAAAGAAGATTCAAAGAGAGTGAGATGCCAGCTCCTTTCATTCAGTCAGTAGCTTCAATCATTTCTGGACGTTTTTCAATGGCAAAAATCAATGAATATTGTAAATGCACAAACAGTAATTTCTCCGCATTGCAAGGTGCAATTCTGAAATTTTTTGCTTTTTCCTGCTCCTCTTAGCATGATAAAGAAGATTCAAAGAGAGTGAGATGCCAGCTCCTTTCATTCAGTCAGTAGCTTCAGTCATTTCTGGACGTTTTTCAATGGCAAAAATCAATGAATATTGTAAATGCACAAACAGTAATTTCTCCGCATTGCAAGGTGCAATTCTGAAATTTTTTGCTTTTTCCTGCTCCTCTTAGCATGATAAAGAAGATTCAAAGAGAGTGAGATGCCAGCTCCTTTCATTCAGTCAGTAGCTTCAAACATTTCTGGTATAAACATTTCTGGACGTTTTTCAATGGCAAAAATCAATGAATATTGTAAATGCACAAACAGTAATATCTCCACATTGCAAGGTGCAATTCTGAAATTTTTTGCTTTTTCCTGCTAATCCTAGCATGATAAAGAAGATTCAAATAGAGTGAGATGCCAGCTCCTTTCATTCAGTCAGTAGCTTCAAACATTTCTGGACGTTTTTCAATGGCAAAATTCAATGAATATTGTAAATGCACAAACAGTAATATCTCCACATTGCAAGGTGCAATTCTGAAATTTTTTGCTTTTTCCTGCTAATCCTAGCATGATAAAGAAGATTCAAAGAGAGTGAGATGCCAGCTCCTTTCATTCAGTCAGTAGCTTCAATCATTTCTGGACGTTTTTCAATGGCAAAAATCAATGAATATTGTAAATGCACAAACAGTAATTTCTCCGCATTGCAAGGTGCAATTCTGAAATTTTTTGCTTTTTCCTGCTCCTCTTAGCATGATAAAGAAGATTCAAAGAGAGTGAGATGCCAGCTCCTTTCATTCAGTCAGTAGCTTCAATCATTTCTGGACGTTTTTCAATGGCAAAAATCAATGAATATTGTAAATGCACAAACAGTAATTTCTCCGCATTGCAAGGTGCAATTCTGAAATTTTTTGCTTTTTCCTGCTCCTCTTAGCATGATAAAGAAGATTCAAAGAGAGTGAGATGCCAGCTCCTTTCATTCAGTCAGTAGCTTCAATCATTTCTGGTATATGAATAACATGATGTTTTTCAATGGCAAAAATCAATGAATATTGTAAATGCACAAACAGTAATTTCTCCGCATTGCAAGGTGCAATTCTGAAATTTTTTGCTTTTTCCTGCTCCTCTTAGCATGATAAAGAAGATTCAAAGAGAGTGAGATGCCAGCTCCTTTCATTCAGTCAGTAGCTTCAATCATTTCTGGACGTTTTTCAATGGCAAAAATCAATGAATATTGTAAATGCACAAACAGTAATTTCTCCGCATTGCAAGGTGCAATTCTGAAATTTTTTGCTTTTTCCTGCTCCTCTTAGCATGATAAAGAAGATTCAAAGAGAGTGAGATGCCAGCTCCTTTCATTCAGTCAGTAGCTTCAATCATTTCTGGACGTTTTTCAATGGCAAAAATCAATGAATATTGTAACTGCACAAACAGTAATTTCTCCGCATTGCAAGGTGCAATTCTGAAATTTTTTGCTTTTTCCTGCTCCTCTTAGCATGATAAAGAAGATTCAAAGAGAGTGAGATGCCAGCTCCTTTCATTCAGTCAGTAGCTTCAATCATTTCTGGTATATGAATAACATGATGTTTTTCAATGGCAAAAATCAATGAATATTGTAAATGCACAAACAGTAATTTCTCCGCATTGCAAGGTGCAATTCTGAAATTTTTTGCTTTTTCCTGCTCCTCTTAGCATGATAAAGAAGATTCAAAGAGAGTGAGATGCCAGCTCCTTTCATTCAGTCAGTAGCTTCAATCATTTCTGGACGTTTTTCAATGGCAAAAATCAATGAATATTGTAAATGCACAAACAGTAATTTCTCCGCATTGCAAGGTGCAATTCTGAAATTTTTTGCTTTTTCCTGCTCCTCTTAGCATGATAAAGAAGATTCTAAGAGAGTGAGATGCCAGCTCCTTTCATTCAGTCAGTAGCTTCAATCATTTCTGGACGTTTTTCAATGGCAAAAATCAATGAATATTGTAAATGCACAAACAGTAATTTCTCCGCATTGCAAGGTGCAGTTCTGAATTTTTTTGCTTTTTCCTGATCCTCTTAGCATGATAAAGAAGATTCAAAGAGAGTGAGATGCCAGTTCCTTTCATTCAGTCAGTAGCTTCAATCATTTCTGGTATATGAATAACATGATGTTTTTCAATGGCAAAAATCAATGAATATTGTAAATGCACAAACAGTAATTTCTCCGCATTGCAAGGTGCAATTCTGAAATTTTTTGCTTTTTCCTGCTCCTCTTAGCATGATAAAGAAGATTCAAAGAGAGTGAGATGCCAGCTCCTTTCATTCAGTCAGTAGCTTCAATCATTTCTGGACGTTTTTCAATGGCAAAAATCAATGAATATTGTAAATGCACAAACAGTAATTTCTCCGCATTGCAAGGTGCAATTCTGAAATTTTTTGCTTTTTCCTGCTCCTCTTAGCATGATAAAGAAGATTCAAAGAGAGTGAGATGCCAGCTCCTTTCATTCAGTCAGTAGCTTCAGTCATTTCTGGACGTTTTTCAATGGCAAAAATCAATGAATATTGTAAATGCACAAACAGTAATTTCTCCGCATTGCAAGGTGCAATTCTGAAATTTTTTGCTTTTTCCTGCTCCTCTTAGCATGATAAAGAAGATTCAAAGAGAGTGAGATGCCAGCTCCTTTCATTCAGTCAGTAGCTTCAAACATTTCTGGTATAAACATTTCTGGACGTTTTTCAATGGCAAAAATCAATGAATATTGTAAATGCACAAACAGTAATATCTCCACATTGCAAGGTGCAATTCTGAAATTTTTTGCTTTTTCCTGCTAATCCTAGCATGATAAAGAAGATTCAAATAGAGTGAGATGCCAGCTCCTTTCATTCAGTCAGTAGCTTCAAACATTTCTGGACGTTTTTCAATGGCAAAATTCAATGAATATTGTAAATGCACAAACAGTAATATCTCCACATTGCAAGGTGCAATTCTGAAATTTTTTGCTTTTTCCTGCTAATCCTAGCATGATAAAGAAGATTCAAAGAGAGTGAGATGCCAGCTCCTTTCATTCAGTCAGTAGCTTCAATCATTTCTGGACGTTTTTCAATGGCAAAAATCAATGAATATTGTAAATGCACAAACAGTAATTTCTCCGCATTGCAAGGTGCAATTCTGAAATTTTTTGCTTTTTCCTGCTCCTCTTAGCATGATAAAGAAGATTCAAAGAGAGTGAGATGCCAGCTCCTTTCATTCAGTCAGTAGCTTCAATCATTTCTGGACGTTTTTCAATGGCAAAAATCAATGAATATTGTAAATGCACAAACAGTAATTTCTCCGCATTGCAAGGTGCAATTCTGAAATTTTTTGCTTTTTCCTGCTCCTCTTAGCATGATAAAGAAGATTCAAAGAGAGTGAGATGCCAGCTCCTTTCATTCAGTCAGTAGCTTCAATCATTTCTGGTATATGAATAACATGATGTTTTTCAATGGCAAAAATCAATGAATATTGTAAATGCACAAACAGTAATTTCTCCGCATTGCAAGGTGCAATTCTGAAATTTTTTGCTTTTTCCTGCTCCTCTTAGCATGATAAAGAAGATTCAAAGAGAGTGAGATGCCAGCTCCTTTCATTCAGTCAGTAGCTTCAATCATTTCTGGACGTTTTTCAATGGCAAAAATCAATGAATATTGTAAATGCACAAACAGTAATTTCTCCGCATTGCAAGGTGCAATTCTGAAATTTTTTGCTTTTTCCTGCTCCTCTTAGCATGATAAAGAAGATTCAAAGAGAGTGAGATGCCAGCTCCTTTCATTCAGTCAGTAGCTTCAATCATTTCTGGACGTTTTTCAATGGCAAAAATCAATGAATATTGTAACTGCACAAACAGTAATTTCTCCGCATTGCAAGGTGCAATTCTGAAATTTTTTGCTTTTTCCTGCTCCTCTTAGCATGATAAAGAAGATTCAAAGAGAGTGAGATGCAAGCTCCTTTCATTCAGTCAGTAGCTTCAATCATTTCTGGTATATGAATAACATGATGTTTTTCAATGGCAAAAATCAATGAATATTGTAAATGCACAAACAGTAATTTCTCCGCATTGCAAGGTGCAATTCTGAAATTTTTTGCTTTTTCCTGCTCCTCTTAGCATGATAAAGAAGATTCAAAGAGAGTGAGATGCCAGCTCCTTTCATTCAGTCAGTAGCTTCAATCATTTCTGGACGTTTTTCAATGGCAAAAATCAATGAATATTGTAAATGCACAAACAGTAATTTCTCCGCATTGCAAGGTGCAATTCTGAAATTTTTTGCTTTTTCCTGCTCCTCTTAGCATGATAAAGAAGATTCTAAGAGAGTGAGATGCCAGCTCCTTTCATTCAGTCAGTAGCTTCAATCATTTCTGGACGTTTTTCAATGGCAAAAATCAATGAATATTGTAAATGCACAAACAGTAATTTCTCCGCATTGCAAGGTGCAGTTCTGAATTTTTTTGCTTTTTCCTGATCCTCTTAGCATGATAAAGAAGATTCAAAGAGAGTGAGATGCCAGTTCCTTTCATTCAGTCAGTAGCTTCAATCATTTCTGGTATATGAATAACATGATGTTTTTCAATGGCAAAAATCAATGAATATTGTAAATGCACAAACAGTAATTTCTCCGCATTGCAAGGTGCAATTCTGAAATTTTTTGCTTTTTCCTGCTCCTCTTAGCATGATAAAGAAGATTCAAAGAGAGTGAGATGCCAGCTCCTTTCATTCAGTCAGTAGCTTCAAACATTTCTGGTATATGAATAACATGATGTTTTTCAATGGCAAAAATCAATGAATATTGTAAATGCACAAACAGTAATTTCTCCGCATTGCAAGGTGCAATTCTGAAATTTTTTGCTTTTTCCTGCTCCTCTTAGCATGATAAAGAAGATTCAAAGAGAGTGAGATGCCAGCTCCTTTCATTCAGTCAGTAGCTTCAATCATTTCTGGACGTTTTTCAATGGCAAAAATCAATGAATATTGTAAATGCACAAACAGTAATTTCTCCGCATTGCAAGGTGCAATTCTGAAATTTTTTGCTTTTTCCTGCTCCTCTTAGCATGATAAAGAAGATTCAAAGAGAGTGAGATGCCAGCTCCTTTCATTCAGTCAGTAGCTTCAGTCATTTCTGGACGTTTTTCAATGGCAAAAATCAATGAATATTGTAAATGCACAAACAGTAATTTCTCCGCATTGCAAGGTGCAATTCTGAAATTTTTTGCTTTTTCCTGCTCCTCTTAGCATGATAAAGAAGATTCAAAGAGAGTGAGATGCCAGCTCCTTTCATTCAGTCAGTAGCTTCAAACATTTCTGGTATAAACATTTCTGGACGTTTTTCAATGGCAAAAATCAATGAATATTGTAAATGCACAAACAGTAATATCTCCACATTGCAAGGTGCAATTCTGAAATTTTTTGCTTTTTCCTGCTAATCCTAGCATGATAAAGAAGATTCAAATAGAGTGAGATGCCAGCTCCTTTCATTCAGTCAGTAGCTTCAAACATTTCTGGACGTTTTTCAATGGCAAAATTCAATGAATATTGTAAATGCACAAACAGTAATATCTCCACATTGCAAGGTGCAATTCTGAAATTTTTTGCTTTTTCCTGCTAATCCTAGCATGATAAAGAAGATTCAAAGAGAGTGAGATGCCAGCTCCTTTCATTCAGTCAGTAGCTTCAATCATTTCTGGACGTTTTTCAATGGCAAAAATCAATGAATATTGTAAATGCACAAACAGTAATTTCTCCGCATTGCAAGGTGCAATTCTGAAATTTTTTGCTTTTTCCTGCTCCTCTTAGCATGATAAAGAAGATTCAAAGAGAGTGAGATGCCAGCTCCTTTCATTCAGTCAGTAGCTTCAATCATTTCTGGACGTTTTTCAATGGCAAAAATCAATGAATATTGTAAATGCACAAACAGTAATTTCTCCGCATTGCAAGGTGCAATTCTGAAATTTTTTGCTTTTTCCTGCTCCTCTTAGCATGATAAAGAAGATTCAAAGAGAGTGAGATGCCAGCTCCTTTCATTCAGTCAGTAGCTTCAATCATTTCTGGTATATGAATAACATGATGTTTTTCAATGGCAAAAATCAATGAATATTGTAAATGCACAAACAGTAATTTCTCCGCATTGCAAGGTGCAATTCTGAAATTTTTTGCTTTTTCCTGCTCCTCTTAGCATGATAAAGAAGATTCAAAGAGAGTGAGATGCCAGCTCCTTTCATTCAGTCAGTAGCTTCAATCATTTCTGGACGTTTTTCAATGGCAAAAATCAATGAATATTGTAAATGCACAAACAGTAATTTCTCCGCATTGCAAAGTGCAATTCTGAAATTTTTTGCTTTTTCCTGCTCCTCTTAGCATGATAAAGAAGATTCAAAGAGAGTGAGATGCCAGCTCCTTTCATTCAGTCAGTAGCTTCAATCATTTCTGGACGTTTTTCAATGGCAAAAATCAATGAATATTGTAAATGCACAAACAGTAATTTCTCCGCATTGCAAATTGCAATTCTGAAATTTTTTGCTTTTTCCTGCTCCTCTTAGCATGATAAAGAAGATTCAAAGAGAGTGAGATGCCAGCTCCTTTCATTCAGTCAGTAGCTTCAATCATTTCTGGACGTTTTTCAATGGCAAAAATCAATGAATATTGTAAATGCACAAACAGTAATTTCTCCGCATTGCAAGGTGCAATTCTGAAATTTTTTGCTTTTTCCTGCTCCTCTTAGCATGATAAAGAAGATTCAAAGAGAATGAGATGCCAGCTCCTTTCATTCAGTCAGTAGCTTCAATCATTTCTGGTATATGAATAACATGATGTTTTTCAATGGCAAAAATCAATGAATATTGTAAATGCACAAACAGTAATTTCTCCGCATTGCAAGGTGCAATTCTGAAATTTTTTGCTTTTTCCTGCTCCTCTTAGCATGATAAAGAAGATTCAAAGAGAGTGAGATGCCAGCTCCTTTCATTCAGTCAGTAGCTTCAATCATTTCTGGATGTTTTTCAATGGCAAAAATCAATGAATATTGTAAATGCACAAACAGTAATTTCTCCGCATTGCAAGGTGCAATTCTGAAATTTTTTGCTTTTTCCTGCTCCTCTTAGCATGATAAAGAAGATTCAGAGAGTGAGATGCCAGCTCCTTTCATTCAGTCAGTAGCTTCAGTCATTTCTGGACGTTTTTCAATGGCAAAAATCAATGAATATTGTAAATGCACAAACAGTAATTTCTCCGCATTGCAAGGTGCAATTCTGAAATTTTTTGCTTTTTCCTGCTCCTCTTAGCATGATAAAGAAGATTCAAAGAGAGTGAGATGCCAGCTCCTTTCATTCAGTCAGTAGCTTCAAACATTTCTGGTATAAACATTTCTGGACGTTTTTCAATGGCAAAAATCAATGAATATTGTAAATGCACAAACAGTAATATCTCCACATTGCAAGGTGCAATTCTGAAATTTTTTGCTTTTTCCTGCTCCTCTTAGCATGATAAAGAAGATTCAAAGAGAGTGAGATGCCAGCTCCTTTCATTCAGTCAGTAGCTTCAATCATTTCTGGACGTTTTTCAATGGCAAAAATCAATGAATATTGTAAATGCACAAACAGTAATTTCTCCGCATTGCAAGGTGCAATTCTGAAATTTTTTGCTTTTTCCTGCTCCTCTTAGCATGATAAAGAAGATTCAAAGAGAGTGAGATGCCAGCTCCTTTCATTCAGTCAGTAGCTTCAATCATTTCTGGTATATGAATAACATGATGTTTTTCAATGGCAAAAATCAATGAATATTGTAAATGCACAAACAGTAATTTCTCCGCATTGCAAGGTGCAATTCTGAAATTTTTTGCTTTTTCCTGCTCCTCTTAGCATGATAAAGAAGATTCAAAGAGAGTGAGATGCCAGCTCTTTTCATTCAGTCAGTAGCTTCAATCATTTCTGGACGTTTTTCAATGGCAAAAATCAATGAATATTGTAAATGCACAAACAGTAATTTCTCCGCATTGCAAGGTGCAATTCTGAAATTTTTTGCTTTTTCCTGCTCCTCTTAGCATGATAAAGAAGATTCAAAGAGAGTGAGATGCCAGCTCCTTTCATTCAGTCAGTAGCTTCAGTCATTTCTGGACGTTTTTCAATGGCAAAAATCAATGAATATTGTAAATGCACAAACAGTAATTTCTCCGCATTGCAAGGTGCAATTCTGAAATTCTTTGCTTTTTCCTGCTCCTCTTAGCATGATAAAGAAGATTCAAAGAGAGTGAGATGCCAGCTCCTTTCATTCAGTCAGTAGCTTCAAACATTTCTGGTATAAACATTTCTGGACGTTTTTCAATGGCAAAAATCAATGAATATTGTAAATGCACAAACAGTAATATCTCCACATTGCAAGGTGCAATTCTGAAATTTTTTGCTTTTTCCTGCTAATCCTAGCATGGTAAAGAAGATTCAAATAGAGTGAGATGCCAGCTCCTTTCATTCAGTCAGTAGCTTCAAACATTTCTGGTCGTTTTTCAATGGCAAAAATCAATGAATATTGTAAATGCACAAACAGTAATATCTCCACATTGCAAGGTTCAATTCTGAAATTTTTTGCTTTTTCCTGCTAATCCTAGCATGATAAAGAAGATTCAAAGAGAATGAGATGCCAGCTCCTTTCATTCAGTCAGTAGCTTCAAACATTTCTGGTATATGAATAACATGATGTTTTTCAATGGCAAAAATCAATGAATATTGTAAATGCACAAACAGTAATATCTCCATATTGCAAGGTGCAATTCTGAAATTTTTTGCTTTTTCCTGCTAATCCTAGCATGATAAAGAAGATTCAAAGAGAGTGAGATGCCAGCTCCTTTCATTCAGTCAGTAGCTTCAAACATTTCTGGACGTTTTTCAATGGCAAAAATCAATGAATATTGTAAATGCACAAACAGTAATATCTCCACATTGCAAGGTGCAATTCTGAAATTTTTTGCTTTTTCCTGCTACTCCTAGCATGATAAAGAAGATTCAAAGAGAGTGAGATGCCAGCTCCTTTCATTCAGTCAGTAGCTTCAAACATTTCTGGACGTTTTTCAATGGCAAAAATCAATGAATATTGTAAATGCACAAACAGTAATATCTCCACATTGCAAGGTGCAATTCTGAAATTTTTTGCTTTTTCCTGCTAATCCTAGCATGATAAAGAAGATTCAAAGAGAGTGAGATGCCAGCTCCTTTCATTCAGTCAGTAGCTTCAAACATTTCTGGACGTTTTTCAATGGCAAAAATCTATGAATATTGTAAATGCACAAACAGTAATTTCTCCGCATTGCAAGGTGCAATTCTGAAATTTTTTGCTTTTTCCTGCTCCTCTTAGCATGATAAAGATTCAAAGAGAGTGAGATGCCAGCTCCTTTCATTCAGTCAGTAGCTTCAATCATTTCTGGACGTTTTTCAATGGCAAAAATCAATGAATATTGTAAATGCACAAGCAGTAATTTCTCCGCATTGCAAGGTGCAATTCTGAAATTTTTTGCTTTTTCCTGCTCCTCTTAGCATGATAAAGAAGATTCAAAGAGAGTGAGATGCCAGCTCCTTTCATTCAGTCAGTAGCTTCAATCATTTCTGGACGTTTTTCAATGGCAAAAATCAATGAATATTGTAAATGCACAAACAGTAATTTCTCCGCATTGCAAGGTGCAATTCTGAAATTTTTTGCTTTTTCCTGCTCCTCTTAGCATGAAAAAGAAGATTCAAAGAGAATGAGATGCCCGCTCCTTTCATTCAGTCAGTAGCTTCAATCATTTCTGGTATATGAATAACATGATGTTTTTCAATGGCAAAAATCAATGAATATTGTAAATGCACAAACAGTAATTTCTCCGCATTGCAAGGTGCAATTCTGAATTTTTTTGCTTTTTCCTGCTCCTCTTAGCATGATAAAGAAGATTCAAAGAGAGTGAGATGCCAGCTCCTTTCATTCAGTCAGTAGCTTCAATCATTTCTGGACGTTTTTCAATGGCAAAAATCAATGAATATTGTAAATGCACAAACAGTAATTTCTCCGCATTGCAAGGTGCAATTCTGAAATTTTTTGCTTTTTCCTGCTCCTCTTAGCATGATAAAGAAGATTCAAAGAGAGTGAGATGCCAGCTCCTTTCATTCAGTCAGTAGCTTCAAACATTTCTGGTATATGAATAACATGATGTTTTTCAATGGCAAAAATCAATGAATATTGTAAATGCACAAACAGTAATTTCTCCGCATTGCAAGGTGCAATTCTGAAATTTTTTGCTTTTTCCTGCTCCTCTTAGCATGATAAAGAAGATTCAAAGAGAGTGAGATGCCAGCTCCTTTCATTCAGTCAGTAGCTTCAATCTTTTCTGGACGTTTTTCAATGGCAAAAATCAATGAATATTGTAAATGCACAAACAGTAATTTCTCCGCATTGCAAGGTGCAATTCTGAAATTTTTTGCTTTTTCCTGCTCCTCTTAGCATGATAAAGAAGATTCAAAGAGAGTGAGATGCCAGCTCCTTTCATTCAGTCAGTAGCTTCAATCATTTCTGGTATATGAATAACATGATGTTTTTCAATGGCAAAAATCAATGAATATTGTAAATGCACAAACAGTAATTTCTCCGCATTGCAAGGTGCAATTCTGAAATTTTTTGCTTTTTCCTGCTCCTCTTAGCATGGTAAAGAAGATTCAAAGAGAGTGAGATGCCAGCTCCTTTCATTCAGTCAGTAGCTTCAATCATTTCTGGACGTTTTTCAATGGCAAAAATCAATGAATATTGTAAATGCACAAACAGTAATTTCTCCGCATTGCAAGGTGCAATTCTGAAATTTTTTGCTTTTTCCTGCTCCTCTTAGCATGATAAAGAAGATTCAAAGAGAGTGAGATGCCAGCTCCTTTCATTCAGTCAGTAGCTTCAATCATTTCTGGGTATGAATAACATGATGTTTTTCAATGGCAAAAATCAATGAATATTGTAAATGCACAAACAGTAATTTCTCCACATTGCAAAGTGCAATTCTGAAATTTTTTGCTTTTTCCTGCTCCTCTTAGCATGATAAAGAAGATTCAAAGAGAGTGAGATGCCAGCTCCTTTCATTCAGTCAGTAGCTTCAATCATTTCTGGACGTTTTTCAATGGCAAAAATCAATGAATATTGTAAATGCACAAACAGTAATTTCTCCGCACTGCAACGTGCAATTCTGAAATTTTTTGCTTTTTCCTGCTCCTCTTAGCATGATAAAGAAGATTCAAAGAGAGTGAGATGCCAGCTCCTTTCATTCAGTCAGTAGCTTCAATCATTTCTGGACGTTTTTCAATGGCAAAAATCAATGAATATTGAAAATGCACAAACAGTAATTTCTCCGCATTGCAAGGTGCAATTCTGAATTTTTTTGCTTTTTCCTGCTCCTCTTAGCATGATAAAGAAGATTCAAAGAGAGTGAGATGCCAGCTCCTTTCATTCAGTCAGTAACTTCAAACATTTCTGGTATAAACATTTCTGGACGTTTTTCAATGGCAAAAATCAATGAATATTGTAAATGCACAAACAGTAATATCTCCACATTGCAAGGTGCAATTCTGAAATTTTTTGCTTTTTCCTGCTAATCCTAGCATGATAAAGAATATTCAAATAGAGTGAGATGCCAGCTCCTTTCATTCAGTCAGTAGCTTCAAACATTTCTGGACGTTTTTCAATGGCAAAAATCAATGAATATTGTAAATGCACAAACAGTAATATCTCCACATTGCAAGGTGCAATTCTGAAATTTTTTGCTTTTTCCTGCTAATCCTAGCATGATAAAGAAGATTCAAAGAGAGTGAGATGCCAGGTCCTTTCATTCAGTCAGTAGCCTCAAACATTTCTGCTATATGAATAACATGATGTTTTTTAATGGCAAAAATCAATGAATATTGTAAATGCACAAACAGTAATATCTCCACATTGCAAGGTGCAATTCTGAAATTTTTTGCTTTTTCCTGCTAATCCTAGCATGATAAAGAAGATTCAAAGAGAGTGAGATGCCAGCTCCTTTCATTCAGTCAGTAGCTTCAAACATTTCTGGACGTTTTTCAATGGCAAAAATCAATGAATATTGTAAATGCACAAACAGTAATATCTCCACATTGCAAGGTGCAATTCTGAAATTTTTTGCTTTTTCCTGCTACTCCTAGCATGATAAAGAAGATTCAAAGAGAGTGAGATGCCAGCTCCTTTCATTCAGTCAGTAGCTTCAAACATTTCTGTACGTTTTTCAATGGCAAAAATCAATGAATATTGTAAATGCACAAACAGTAATATCTCCACATTGCAAGGTGCAATTCTGAAATTTTTTGCTTTTTCCTGCTAATCCTAGCATGATAAAGAAGATTCAAAGAGAGTGAGATGCCAGCTCCTTTCATTCAGTCAGTAGCTTCAAACATTTCTGGACGTTTTTCAATGGCAAAAATCAATGAATATTGTAAATGCACAAACAGTAATATCTCCACATTGCAAGGTGCAATTCTGAAATTTTTTGCTTTTTCCTGCTAATCCTAGCATGAAAAAGAAGATTCAAAGAGAGTGAGATGCCAGCTCCTTTCATTCAGTCAGTAGCTTCAATCATTTCTGGACGTTTTTCAATGGCAAAAATCAATGAATATTGTAAATGCACAAACAGTAATTTCTCCGCATTGCAAGGTGCAATTCTGAAATTTTTTGCTTTTTCCTGCTCCTCTTAGCATGATAAAGAAGATTCAAAGAGAGTGAGATGCCCGCTCCTTTCATTCAGTCAGTAGCTTCAATCATTTCTGGTATATGAATAACATGATGTTTTTCAATGGCAAAAATCAATGAATATTGTAAATGCACAAACAGTAATTTCTCCGCATTGCAAGGTGCAATTCTGAATTTTTTTGCTTTTTCCTGCTCCTCTTAGCATGATAAAGAAGATTCAAAGAGAGTGAGATGCCAGCTCCTTTCATTCAGTCAGTAGCTTCAATCATTTCTGGACGTTTTTCAATGGCAAAAATCAATGAATATTGTAAATGCACAAACAGTAATTTCTCCGCATTGCAAGGTGCAATTCTGAAATTTTTTGCTTTTTCCTGCTCCTCTTAGCATGATAAAGAAGATTCAAAGAGAGTGAGATGCCAGCTCCTTTCATTCAGTCAGTAGCTTCAAACATTTCTGGTATATGAATAACATGATGTTTTTCAATGGCAAAAATCAATGAATATTGTAAATGCACAAACAGTAATTTCTCCGCATTGCAAGGTGCAATTCTGAAATTTTTTGCTTTTTCCTGCTCCTCTTAGCATGATAAAGAAGATTCAAAGAGAGTGAGATGCCAGCTCCTTTCATTCAGTCAGTAGCTTCAATCTTTTCTGGACGTTTTTCAATGGCAAAAATCAATGAATATTGTATATGCACAAACAGTAATTTCTCCGCATTGTAAGGTGGAATTCTGAAATTTTTTGCTTTTTCCTGCTCCTCTTAGCATGATAAAGAAGATTCAAAGATAGTGAGATGCCAGCTTCTTTCATTCAGTCAGTAGCTTCAAACATTTCTGGTAAATGAATAACATGATGTTTTTCAATGGCAAAAATCAATGAATATTGTAAATGCACAAAGAGTAATTTCTCCGCATTGCAAGGTGCAATTCTGAAATTTTTTGCTTTTTCCTGCTCCTCTTAGCATGATAAAGAAGACTCAAAGAGAGTTACATGCCAGCTCCTTTCATTCAGTCAGTAGCTTCAATCATTTCTGGACGTTTTTCAATGGCAAAAATCAATGAATATTGTAAATGCACAAACAGTAATTTCTCCGCATTGCAAGGTGCAATTCTGAAATTTTTTGCTTTTTCCTGCTCCTCTTAGCATGATAAAGAAGATTCAAAGAGAGTGAGATGTCAGCTCCTTTCATTCAGTCAGTGGCTTCAATCATTTCTGGACGTTTTTCAATGGCAAAAATCAATGAATATTGTAAATGCACAAACAGTAATTTCTCCGCATTGCAAGGTGCAATTCTGAAATTTTTTGCTTTTTCCTGCTCCACTTAGCATGATAAAGAAGATTCAAAGAGAGTGAGATGCCAGCTCCTTTCATTCAGTCAGTAGCTTCAATCATTTCTGGTATATGAATAACATGATGTTTTTCAATGGCAAAAATCAATGAATATTGTAACTGCACAAACAGTAATTTCTCCGCATTGCAAGGTGCAATTCTGAAATTTTTTGCTTTTTCCTGCTCCTCTTAGCATGGTAAAGAAGATTCAAAGAGAGTGAGATGCCAGCTCCTTTCATTCAGTCAGTAGCTTCAATCATTTCTGGACGTTTTTCAATGGCAAAAATCAATGAATATTGTAAATGCACAAACAGTAATTTCTCCGCATTGCAAGGTGCAATTCTGAAATTTTTTGCTTTTTCCTGCTCCTCTTAGCATGATAAAGAAGATTCAAAGAGATTGAGATGCCAGCTCCTTTCATTCAGTCAGTAGCTTCAATCATTTCTGGACGTTTTTCAATGGCAATAATCAATGAATATTGTAAATGCACAAACAGTAATTTCTCCGCATTGCAAGGTGCAATTCTGAAATTTTTTGCTTTTTCCTGCTCCTCTTAGCATGATAAAGAAGATTCAAAGAGAGTGAGATGCCAGCTCCTTTCATTCAGTCAGTAGCTTCAATCATTTCTGGTATATGAATAACATGATGTTTTTCAATGGCAAAAATCAATGAATATTGTAAATGCACAAACAGTAATTTCTCCGCATTGCAAGGTGCAATTCTGAAATTTTTTGCTTTTTCCTGCTCCTCTTAGCATGATAAAGAAGATTCAAAGAGATTGAGATGCCAGCTCCTTTCATTCAGTCAGTAGCTTCAATCATTTCTGGACGTTTTTCAATGGCAATAATCAATGAATATTGTAAATGCACAAACAGTAATTTCTCCGCATTGCAAGGTGCAATTCTGAAATGTTTTGCTTTTTCCTGCTCCTCTTAGCATGATAAAGAAGATTCAAAGAGAGTGAGATGCCAGCTCCTTTCATTCGGTCAGTAGCTTCAATCATTTCTGGGTATGAATAACATGATGTTTTTCAATGGCAAAAATCAATGAATATTGTAAATGCACAAACAGTAATTTCTCCACATTGCAAGGTGCAATTCTGAAATTTTTTGCTTTTTCCTGCTCCTCTTAGCATGATAAAGAAGATTCAAAGAGAGTGAGATGCCAGCTCCTTTCATTCAGTCAGTAGCTTCAATCATTTCTGGACGTTTTTCAATGGCAAAAATCAATGAATATTGTAAATGCACAAACAGTAATTTCTCCGCATTGCAAGGTGCAATTCTGAAATTTTTTGCTTTTTCCTGCTCCTCTTAGCATGATAAAGAAGATTCAAAGAGAGTGAGATGCCAGCTCCTTTCATTCAGTCAGTAGCTTCAATCATTTCTGGACATTTTTCAATGGCAAAAATCAATGAATATTGTAAATGCACAAACAGTAATTTCTCCGCATTGCAAGGTGCAATTCTGAATTTTTTTGCTTTTTCCTGCTCCTCTTAGCATGATAAAGAAGATTCAAAGAGAGTGAGATGCCAGCTCCTTTCATTCAGTCAGTAGCTTCAAACATTTCTGGTATAAACATTTCTGGACGTTTTTCAATGGCAAAAATCAATGAATATTGTAAATGCACAAACAGTAATATCTCCACATTGCAAGGTGCAATTCTGAAATTTTTTGCTTTTTCCTGCTAATCCTAGCATGATAAAGAATATTCAAATAGAGTGAGATGCCAGCTCCTTTCATTCAGTCAGTAGCTTCAAACATTTCTGGACGTTTTTCAATGGCAAAAATCAATGAATATTGTATATGCACAAACAGTAATTTCTCCGCATTGTAAGGTGGAATTCTGAAATTTTTTGCTTTTTCCTGCTCCTCTTAGCATGATAAAGAAGATTCAAAGATAGTGAGATGCCAGCTTCTTTCATTCAGTCAGTAGCTTCAAACATTTCTGGTAAATGAATAACATGATGTTTTTCAATGGCAAAAATCAATGAATATTGTAAATGCACAAAGAGTAATTTCTCCGCATTGCAAGGTGCAATTCTGAAATTTTTTGCTTTTTCCTGCTCCTCTTAGCATGATAAAGAAGACTCAAAGAGAGTTACATGCCAGCTCCTTTCATTCAGTCAGTAGCTTCAATCATTTCTGGACGTTTTTCAATGGCAAAAATCAATGAATATTGTAAATGCACAAACAGTAATTTCTCCGCATTGCAAGGTGCAATTCTGAAATTTTTTGCTTTTTCCTGCTCCTCTTAGCATGATAAAGAAGATTCAAAGAGAGTGAGATGCCAGCTCCTTTCATTCAGTCAGTAGCTTCAATCATTTCTGGACGTTTTTCAATGGCAAAAATCAATGAATATTGTAAATGCACAAACAGTAATTTCTCCGCATTGCAAGGTGCAATTCTGAAATTTTTTGCTTTTTCCTGCTCCTCTTAGCATGATAAAGAAGATTCAAAGAGAGTGAGATGCCAGCTCCTTTCATTCAGTCAGTAGCTTCAATCATTTCTGGTATATGAATAACATGATGTTTTTCAATGGCAAAAATCAATGAATATTGTAACTGCACAAACAGTAATTTCTCCGCATTGCAAGGTGCAATTCTGAAATTTTTTGCTTTTTCCTGCTCCTCTTAGCATGGTAAAGAAGATTCAAAGAGAGTGAGATGCCAGCTCCTTTCATTCAGTCAGTAGCTTCAATCATTTCTGGACGTTTTTCAATGGCAAAAATCAATGAATATTGTAAATGCACAAACAGTAATTTCTCCGCATTGCAAGGTGCAATTCTGAATTTTTTTGCTTTTTCCTGCTCCTCTTAGCATGATAAAGAAGATTCAAAGAGAGTGAGATGCCAGCTCCTTTCATTCAGTCAGTAGCTTCAATCACTTCTGGACGTTTTTCAATGGCAAAAATCAATGAATATTGTAAATGCACAAACAGTAATTTCTCCGCATTGCAAGGTGCAATTCTGAAATTTTTTGCTTTTTCCTGCTCCTCTTAGCATGATAAAGAAGATTCAAAGAGAGTGAGATGCCAGCTCCTTTCATTCAGTCAGTAGCTTCAATCATTTCTGGTATATGAATAACATGATGTTTTTCAATGGCAAAAATCAATGAATATTGTAAATGCACAAACAGTAATTTCTCCGCATTGCAAGGTGCAATTCTGAAATTTTTTGCTTTTTCCTGCTCCTCTTAGCATGGTAAAGAAGATTCAAAGAGAGTGAGATGCCAGCTCCTTTCATTCAGTCAGTAGCTTCAATCATTTCTGGACGTTTTTCAATGGCAAAAATCAATGAATATTGTAAATGCACAAACAGTAATTTCTCCGCATTGCAAGGTGCAATTCTGAAATTTTTTGCTTTTTCCTGCTCCTCTTAGCATGATAAAGAAGATTCAAAGAGATTGAGATGCCAGCTCCTTTCATTCAGTCAGTAGCTTCAATCATTTCTGGACGTTTTTCAATGGCAATAATCAATGAATATTGTAAATGCACAAACAGTAATTTCTCCGCATTGCAAGGTGCAATTCTGAAATTTTTTGCTTTTTCCTGCTCCTCTTAGCATGATAAAGAAGATTCAAAGAGAGTGAGATGCCAGCTCCTTTCATTCAGTCAGTAGCTTCAATCATTTCTGGTATATGAATAACATGATGTTTTTCAATGGCAAAAATCAATGAATATTGTAAATGCACAAACAGTAATTTCTCCGCATTGCAAGGTGCAATTCTGAAATTTTTTGCTTTTTCCTGCTCCTCTTAGCATGATAAAGAAGATTCAAAGAGAGTGAGATGCCAGCTCCTTTCATTCGTTCAGTAGCTTCAATCATTTCTGGGTATGAATAACATGATGTTTTTCAATGGCAAAAATCAATGAATATTGTAAATGCACAAACAGTAATTTCTCCACATTGCAAGGTGCAATTCTGAAATTTTTTGCTTTTTCCTGCTCCTCTTAGCATGATAAAGAAGATTCAAAGAGAGTGAGATGCCAGCTCCTTTCATTCAGTCAGTAGCTTCAATCATTTCTGGACGTTTTTCAATGGCAAAAATCAATGAATATTGTAAATGCACAAACAGTAATTTCTCCGCATTGCAAGGTGCAATTCTGAAATTTTTTGCTTTTTCCTGCTCCTCTTAGCATGATAAAGAAGATTCAAAGAGAGTGAGATGCCAGCTCCTTTCATTCAGTCAGTAGCTTCAATCATTTCTGGACATTTTTCAATGGCAAAAATCAATGAATATTGTAAATGCACAAACAGTAATTTCTCCGCATTGCAAGGTGCAATTCTGAATTTTTTTGCTTTTTCCTGCTCCTCTTAGCATGATAAAGAAGATTCAAAGAGAGTGAGATGCCAGCTCCTTTCATTCAGTCAGTAGCTTCAAACATTTCTGGTATAAACATTTCTGGACGTTTTTCAATGGCAAAAATCAATGAATATTGTAAATGCACAAACAGTAATATCTCCACATTGCAAGGTGCAATTCTGAAATTTTTTGCTTTTTCCTGCTAATCCTAGCATGATAAAGAATATTCAAATAGAGTGAGATGCCAGCTCCTTTCATTCAGTCAGTAGCTTCAAACATTTCTGGACGTTTTTCAATGGCAAAAATCAATGAATATTGTATATGCACAAACAGTAATTTCTCCGCATTGTAAGGTGGAATTCTGAAATTTTTTGCTTTTTCCTGCTCCTCTTAGCATGATAAAGAAGATTCAAAGATAGTGAGATGCCAGCTTCTTTCATTCAGTCAGTAGCTTCAAACATTTCTGGTAAATGAATAACATGATGTTTTTCAATGGCAAAAATCAATGAATATTGTAAATGCACAAAGAGTAATTTCTCCGCATTGCAAGGTGCAATTCTGAAATTTTTTGCTTTTTCCTGCTCCTCTTAGCATGATAAAGAAGACTCAAAGAGAGTTACATGCCAGCTCCTTTCATTCAGTCAGTAGCTTCAATCATTTCTGGACGTTTTTCAATGGCAAAAATCAATGAATATTGTAAATGCACAAACAGTAATTTCTCCGCATTGCAAGGTGCAATTCTGAAATTTTTTGCTTTTTCCTGCTCCTCTTAGCATGATAAAGAAGATTCAAAGAGAGTGAGATGCCAGCTCCTTTCATTCAGTCAGTAGCTTCAATCATTTCTGGACGTTTTTCAATGGCAAAAATCAATGAATATTGTAAATGCACAAACAGTAATTTCTCCGCATTGCAAGGTGCAATTCTGAAATTTTTTGCTTTTTCCTGCTCCTCTTAGCATGATAAAGAAGATTCAAAGAGAGTGAGATGCCAGCTCCTTTCATTCAGTCAGTAGCTTCAATCATTTCTGGTATATGAATAACATGATGTTTTTCAATGGCAAAAATCAATGAATATTGTAACTGCACAAACAGTAATTTCTCCGCATTGCAAGGTGCAATTCTGAAATTTTTTGCTTTTTCCTGCTCCTCTTAGCATGGTAAAGAAGATTCAAAGAGAGTGAGATGCCAGCTCCTTTCATTCAGTCAGTAGCTTCAATCATTTCTGGACGTTTTTCAATGGCAAAAATCAATGAATATTGTAAATGCACAAACAGTAATTTCTCCGCATTGCAAGGTGCAATTCTGAATTTTTTTGCTTTTTCCTGCTCCTCTTAGCATGATAAAGAAGATTCAAAGAGAGTGAGATGCCAGCTCCTTTCATTCAGTCAGTAGCTTCAATCACTTCTGGACGTTTTTCAATGGCAAAAATCAATGAATATTGTAAATGCACAAACAGTAATTTCTCCGCATTGCAAGGTGCAATTCTGAAATTTTTTGCTTTTTCCTGCTCCTCTTAGCATGATAAAGAAGATTCAAAGAGAGTGAGATGCCAGCTCCTTTCATTCAGTCAGTAGCTTCAATCATTTCTGGTATATGAATAACATGATGTTTTTCAATGGCAAAAATCAATGAATATTGTAAATGCACAAACAGTAATTTCTCCGCATTGCAAGGTGCAATTCTGAAATTTTTTGCTTTTTCCTGCTCCTCTTAGCATGGTAAAGAAGATTCAAAGAGAGTGAGATGCCAGCTCCTTTCATTCAGTCAGTAGCTTCAATCATTTCTGGACGTTTTTCAATGGCAAAAATCAATGAATATTGTAAATGCACAAACAGTAATTTCTCCGCATTGCAAGGTGCAAATCTGAAATTTTTTGCTTTTTCCTGCTCCTCTTAGCATGATAAAGAAGATTCAAAGAGAGTGAGATGCCAGCTCCTTTCATTCAGTCAGTAGCTTCAATCATTTCTGGACGTTTTTCAATGGAAAAATCAATGAATATTGTAAATGCACAAACAGTAATTTCTCCGCATTGCAAGGTGCAATTCTGAAATTTTTTGCTTTTTCCTGCTCCTCTTAGCATGATAAAGAAGATTCAAAGAGAGTGAGATGCCAGCTCCTTTCATTCAGTCAGTAGCTTCAATCATTTCTGGACGTTTTTCAATGGCAAAAATCAATGAATATTGTAAATGCACAAACAGTAATTTCTCCGCATTGCAAGGTGCAATTCTGAAATTTTTTGCTTTTTCCTGCTCCTCTTAGCATGATAAAGAAGATTCAAAGAGAGTGAGATGCCAGCTCCTTTCATTCAGTCAGTAGCTTCAATCATTTCTGGTATATGAATAACATGATGTTTTTCAATGGCAAAAATCAATGAATATTGTAACTGCACAAACAGTAATTTCTCCGCATTGCAAGGTGCAATTCTGAAATTTTTTGCTTTTTCCTGCTCCTCTTAGCATGGTAAAGAAGATTCAAAGAGAGTGAGATGCCAGCTCCTTTCATTCAGTCAGTAGCTTCAATCATTTCTGGACGTTTTTCAATGGCAAAAATCAATGAATATTGTAAATGCACAAACAGTAATTTCTCCGCATTGCAAGGTGCAATTCTGAATTTTTTTGCTTTTTCCTGCTCCTCTTAGCATGATAAAGAAGATTCAAAGAGAGTGAGATGCCAGCTCCTTTCATTCAGTCAGTAGCTTCAATCACTTCTGGACGTTTTTCAATGGCAAAAATCAATGAATATTGTAAATGCACAAACAGTAATTTCTCCGCATTGCAAGGTGCAATTCTGAAATTTTTTGCTTTTTCCTGCTCCTCTTAGCATGATAAAGAAGATTCAAAGAGAGTGAGATGCCAGCTCCTTTCATTCAGTCAGTAGCTTCAATCATTTCTGGTATATGAATAACATGATGTTTTTCAATGGCAAAAATCAATGAATATTGTAAATGCACAAACAGTAATTTCTCCGCATTGCAAGGTGCAATTCTGAAATTTTTTGCTTTTTCCTGCTCCTCTTAGCATGGTAAAGAAGATTCAAAGAGAGTGAGATGCCAGCTCCTTTCATTCAGTCAGTAGCTTCAATCATTTCTGGACGTTTTTCAATGGCAAAAATCAATGAATATTGTAAATGCACAAACAGTAATTTCTCCGCATTGCAAGGTGCAATTCTGAAATTTTTTGCTTTTTCCTGCTCCTCTTAGCATGATAAAGAAGATTCAAAGAGAGTGAGATGCCAGCTCCTTTCATTCAGTCAGTAGCTTCAATCATTTCTGGACGTTTTTCAATGGCAAAAATCAATGAATATTGTAAATGCACAAACAGTAATTTCTCCGCATTGCAAGGTGCAATTCTGAAATTTTTTGCTTTTTCCTGCTCCTCTTAGCATGATAAAGAAGATTCAAAGAGAGTGAGATGCCAGCTCCTTTCATTCAGTCAGTAGCTTCAATCATTTCTGGACATTTTTCAATGGCAAAAATCAATGAATATTGTAAATGCACAAACAGTAATTTCTCCGCATTGCAAGGTGCAATTCTGAATTTTTTTGCTTTTTCCTGCTCCTCTTAGCATGATAAAGAAGATTCAAAGAGAGTGAGATGCCAGCTCCTTTCATTCAGTCAGTAGCTTCAAACATTTCTGGTATAAACATTTCTGGACGTTTTTCAATGGCAAAAATCAATGAATATTGTAAATGCACAAACAGTAATATCTCCACATTGCAAGGTGCAATTCTGAAATTTTTTGCTTTTTCCTGCTAATCCTAGCATGATAAAGAAGATTCAAAGAGAGTGAGATGCCAGCTCCTTTCATTCAGTCAGTAGCTTCAATCATTTCTGGTATATGAATAACATGATGTTTTTCAATGGCAAAAATCAATGAATATTGTAAATGCACAAACAGTAATTTCTCCGCATTGCAAGGTGCAATTCTGAAATTTTTTGCTTTTTCCTGCTCCTCTTAGCATGGTAAAGAAGATTCAAAGAGAGTGAGATGCCAGCTCCTTTCATTCAGTCAGTAGCTTCAATCATTTCTGGACGTTTTTCAATGGCAAAAATCAATGAATATTGTAAATGCACAAACAGTAATTTCTCCGCATTGCAAGGTGCAATTCTGAAATTTTTTGCTTTTTCCTGCTCCTCTTAGCATGATAAAGAAGATTCAAAGAGAGTGAGATGCCAGCTCCTTTCATTCAGTCAGTAGCTTCAATCATTTCTGGACGTTTTTCAATGGCAAAAATCAATGAATATTGTAAATGCACAAACAGTAATTTCTCCGCATTGCAAGGTGCAATTCTGAAATGTTTTGCTTTTTCCTGCTCCTCTTAGCATGATAAAGAAGATTCAAAGAGAGTGAGATGCCAGCTCCTTTCATTCAGTCAGTAGCTTCAATCATTTCTGGGTATGAATAACATGATGTTTTTCAATGGCAAAAATCAATGAATATTGTAAATGCACAAACAGTAATTTCTCCACATTGCAAGGTGCAATTCTGAAATTTTTTGCTTTTTCCTGCTCCTCTTAGCATGATAAAGAAGATTCAAAGAGAGTGAGATGCCAGCTCCTTTCATTCAGTCAGTAGCTTCAATCATTTCTGGACGTTTTTCAATGGCAAAAATCAATGAATATTGTAAATGCACAAACAGTAATTTCTCCGCATTGCAAGGTGCAATTCTGAATTTTTTTGCTTTTTCCTGCTCCTCTTAGCATGATAAAGAAGATTCAAAGAGAGTGAGATGCCAGCTCCTTTCATTCAGTCAGTAGCTTCAAACATTTCTGGTATAAACATTTCTGGACGTTTTTCAATGGCAAAAATCAATGAATATTGTAAATGCACAAACAGTAATATCTCCACATTGCAAGGTGCAATTCTGAAATTTTTTGCTTTTTCCTGCTAATCCTAGCATGATAAAGAATATTCAAATAGGGTGAGATGCCAGCTCCTTTCATTCAGTCAGTAGCTTCAAACATTTCTGGACGTTTTTCAATGGCAAAAATCAATGAATATTGTAAATGCACAAACAGTAATATCTCCACATTGCAAGGTGCAATTCTGAAATTTTTTGCTTTTTCCTGCTAATCCTATCATGATAAAGAAGATTCAAAGAGAGTGAGATGCCAGGTCCTTTCATTCAGTCAGTAGCCTCAAACATTTCTGGTATATGAATAACATGATGTTTTTCAATGGCAAAAATCAATGAATATTGTAAATGCACAAACAGTAATATCTCCACATTGCAAGGTGCAATTCTGAAATTTTTTGCTTTTTCCTGCTAATCCTAGCATGATAAAGAAGATTCAAAGAGAGTGAGATGCCAGCTCCTTTCATTCAGTCAGTAGCTTCAAACATTTCTGGACGTTTTTCAATGGCAAAAATCAATGAATATTGTAAATGCACAAACAGTAATATCTCCACATTGCAAGGTGCAATTCTGAAATTTTTTGCTTTTTCCTGCTACTCCTAGCATGATAAAGAAGATTCAAAGAGAGTGAGATGCCAGCTCCTTTCATTCAGTCAGTAGCTTCAAACATTTCTGGACGTTTTTCAATGGCAAAAATCAATGAATATTGTAAATGCACAAACAGTAATATCTCCACATTGCAAGGTGCAATTCTGAAATTTTTTGCTTTTTCCTGCTAATCCTAGCATGATAAAGAAGATTCAAATAGAGTGAGATGCCAGCTCCTTTCATTCAGTCAGTAGCTTCAAACATTTCTGGACGTTTTTCAATGGCAAAAATCAATGAATATTGTAAATGCACAAACAGTAATATCTAAACATTGCAAGGTGCAATTCTGAAATGTTTTGCTTTTTCCTGCTAATCCTAGCATGATAAAGAAGATTCAAAGATAGTGAGATGCCAGATCCTTTCATTCAGTCAGTAGCTTCAAACATTTCTGGTATATGAATAACATGATGTTTTTCAATGGCAAAAATCAATGAATATTGTAAATGCACAAACAGTAATTTCTCCACATTGCAAGGTGCAATTCTGAAATTTTTTGCTTTTTCCTGCTAATCCTAGCATGATAAAGAACATTCAAAGTGAGTGAGATGCCAGCTCCCTTCATTCAGTCAGTAGCTTCAAACATTTCTGGACGTTTTTCAATGGCAAAAATCAATGAATACTGTAAATGCACAAACAGTAAGATCTCCACATTGCAAGGTGCAATTCTGAAACCTTGCAATGCGGAGAAATTACTGTTTGTGCATTTACAATATTCATTGATTTTTGCCATTGAAAAACGTCCAGAAATGATTGAAGCTACTGACTGAATGAAAGGAGCTGGCATCTCACTCTCTTTGAATCTTCTTTATCATGCTAAGAGGAGCAGGAAAAAGCAAAAAATTTCAGAATTGCACCTTGCAATGCGGAGAAATTACTGTTTGTGCATTTACAATATTCATTGATTTTTGCCATTGAAAAACATCATGTTATTCATATACCAGAAATGTTTGAAGCTACTGACTGAATGAAAGGAGCTGGCATCTCACTCTCTTTGAATCTTCTTTATCATGCTAAGAGGAGCAGGAAAAAGCAAAAAATTTCAGAATTGCACCTTGCAATGCGGAGAAATTACTGTTTGTGCATTTACAATATTCATTGATTTTTGCCATTGAAAAACGTCCAGAAATGATTGAAGCTACTGACTGAATGAAAGGAGCTGGCATCTCACTCTCTTTGAATCTTCTTTATCATGCTAAGAGGAGCAGGAAAAAGCAAAAAATTTCAGAATTGCACCTTGCAATGCGGAGAAATTACTGTTTGTGCATTTACAATATTCATTGATTTTTGCCATTGAAAAACGTCCAGAAATGATTGAAGCTACTGACTGAATGAAAGGAGCTGGCATCTCACTCTCTTTCAATCTTCTTTATCATGCTAAGAGGAGCAGGAAAAAGCAAAAAAATTCAGAATTGCACGTTGCAATGCGGAGAAATTACTGTTTGTGCATTTACAATATTTATTGATTTTTGCCATTGAAACACGTCCAGAAATGTTTGAAGCTACTGACTGAATGAAAGGAGCTGGCATCTCACTCTCTTTGAATCTTCTTTATCATGATAGGATTAGCAGGAAAAAGCAAAAAATTTCAGAATTGCACCTTGCAATGTGGAGATATTACTGTTTGTGCATTTACAATATTCATTGATTTTTGCCATTGAAAAACGTCCAGAAATGTTTGAAGCTACTGACTGAATGAAAGGAGCTGGCATCTCACTCTCTTTGAATCTTCTTTATCATGCTAGGGTTAGCAGGAAAAAGCAAAAATTTCAGAATTGCACCTTGCAATGTGGAGATATTACTGTTTGTGCATTTACAATATTCATTGATTTTTGCCATTGAAAAACGTCCAGAAATGTTTATACCAGAAATGTTTGAAGCTACTGACTGAATGAAAGGAGCTGGCATCTCACTCTCTTTGAATCTTATTTATCATGCTAAGAGGAGCAGTAAATAGCAAAAAATTTCAGAATTGCACCTTGCAATGCGGAGAAATTACTGTTTGTGCATTTACAATATTCATTGATTTTTGCCATTGAAAAACATCATGTTATTCATATACCAGAAATGATTGAAGCTACTGACTGAATGAAAGGAGCTGGCATCTCACTCTCTTTGAATCTTCTTTATCATGCTAGGATTAGCAGGAAAAAGCAAAAAATTTCAGAATTGCACCGTGAAATGTGGAGATATTACTGTTTGTGCATTTACAATATTCATTGATTTTTGCCATTGAAAAACGTCCAGAAATGTTTGAAGCTACTGACTGAATGAAAGGAGCTGGCATCTCACTCTCTTTGAATCTTCTTTATCATGCTAGGATTAGCAGGAAAAAGCAAAAAATTTCAGAATTGCACCTTGCAATGTGGAGATATTACTGTTTGTGCATTTACAATATTCATTGATTTTTGCCATTGAAAAACGTCCAGAAATGTTTGAAGCTACTGACTGAATGAAAGGAGCTGGCATCTCCCTCTCTTTGAATCTTCTTTATCATGCTAGGATTAGCAGGAAAAAGCAAAAAATTTCAGAATTGCACCTTGCAATGTGGAGATATTACTGTTTGTGCATTTACAATATTCATTGATTTTTGCCATTGAAAAACGTCCAGAAATGTTTGAAGCTACTGACTGAATGAAAGGAGCTGGCATCTCACTCTCTTTGAATCTTCTTTATCATGCTAGGGTTAGCAGGAAAAAGCAAAAAATTTCAGAATTGCACCTTGCAATGTGGAGATATTACTGTTTGTGCATTTACAATATTCATTGATTTTTGCCATTGAAAAACGTCCAGAAATGTTTATACCAGAAATGTTTGAAGCTACTGACTGAATGAAAGGAGCTGGCATCTCACTCTCTTTGAATCTTATTTATCATGCTAAGAGGAGCAGGAAAAAGCAAAAAATTTCAGAATTGCACCTTGCAATGCGGAGAAATTACTGTTTGTGCATTTACAATATTCATTGATTTTTGCCATTGAAAAACATCATGTTATTCATATACCAGAAATGATTGAAGCTACTGACTGAATGAAAGGAGCTGGCATCTCACTCTCTTTGAATCTTCTTTATCATGCTAGGATTAGCAGGAAAAAGCAAAAAATTTCAGAATTGCACCGTGAAATGTGGAGATATTACTGTTTGTGCATTTACAATATTCATTGATTTTTGCCATTGAAAAACGTCCAGAAATGTTTGAAGCTACTGACTGAATGAAAGGAGCTGGCATCTCACTCTCTTTGAATCTTCTTTATCATGCTAGGATTAGCAGGAAAAAGCAAAAAATTTCAGAATTGCACCTTGCAATGTGGAGATATTACTGTTTGTGCATTTACAATATTCATTGATTTTTGCCATTGAAAAACGTCCAGAAATGTTTGAAGCTACTGACTGAATGAAAGGAGCTGGCATCTCCCTCTCTTTGAATCTTCTTTATCATGCTAGGATTAGCAGGAAAAAGCAAAAAATTTCAGAATTGCACCTTGCAATGTGGAGATATTACTGTTTGTGCATTTACAATATTCATTGATTTTTGCCATTGAAAAACGTCCAGAAATGTTTATACCAGAAATGTTTGAAGCTACTGACTGAATGAAAGGAGCTGGCATCTCACTCTCTTTGAATCTTATTTATCATGCTAAGAGGAGCAGGAAAAAGCAAAAAATTTCAGAATTGCACCTTGCAATGCGGAGAAATTACTGTTTGTGCATTTACAATATTCATTGATTTTTGCCATTGAAAAACATCATGTTATTCATATACCAGAAATGATTGAAGCTACTGACTGAATGAAAGGAGCTGGCATCTCACTCTCTTTGAATCTTCTTTATCATGCTAGGATTAGCAGGAAAAAGCAAAAAATTTCAGAATTGCACCTTGAAATGTGGAGATATTACTGTTTGTGCATTTACAATATTCATTGATTTTTGCCATTGAAAAACGTCCAGAAATGTTTGAAGCTACTGACTGAATGAAAGGAGCTGGCATCTCACTCTCTTTGAATCTTCTTTATCATGCTAGGATTAGCAGGAAAAAGCAAAAAATTTCAGAATTGCACCTTGCAATGTGGAGATATTACTGTTTGTGCATTTACAATATTCATTGATTTTTGCCATTGAAAAACGTCCAGAAATGTTTGAAGCTACTGACTGAATGAAAGGAGCTGGCATCTCCCTCTCTTTGAATCTTCTTTATCATGCTAGGAGTAGCAGGAAAAAGCAAAAAATTTCAGAATTGCACCTTGCAATGTGGAGATATTACAGTTTGTGCATTTACAATATTCATTGATTTTTTCCATTGAAAAACGTCCAGAAATGTTTGAAGCTACTGACTGAATGAAAGGAGCTGGCATCTCACTCTCTTTGAATCTTCTTTATCATGCTAGGATTAACAGGAAAAAGCAAAAAATTTCAGAATTGCACCTTGCAATGTGGAGATATTACTGTTTGTGCATTTACAATATTCATTGATTTTTGCCATTGAAAAACATGTTTTTCATATACCAGAAATGTTTGAAGCTACTGACTGAATGAAAGGAGCTGGCATCTCACTCTCTTTGAATCTTCTTTATCATGCTAGGATTAACAGGAAAAAGCAAAAAATTTCAGAATTGCACCTTGCAATGTGGAGATATTACTGTTTGTGCATTTACAATATTCATTGATTTTTGCCATTGAAAAACATGTTTTTCATATACCAGAAATGTTTGAAGCTACTGACTGAATGAAAGGAGCTGGCATCTCACTCTCTTTGAATCTTCTTTATCATGCTAGGATTAACAGGAAAAAGCAAAAAATTTCAGAATTGCACCTTGCAATGTGGAGATATTACTGTTTGTGCATTTACAATATTCATTGATTTTTGCCATTGAAAAACGTCCAGAAATGTTTGAAGCTACTGACTGAATGAAAGGAGCTGGCATCTCACTCTCTTTGAATCTTCTTTATCATGCTAGGATTAGCAGGAAAAAGCAAAAAATTTCAGAATTGCACCTTGCAATGTGGAGATATTACTGTTTGTGCATTTAAAATATTCATTGATTTTTGCCATTGAAAAACATGTTTTTCATATACCAGAAATGTTTGAAGCTACTGACTGAATGAAAGGAGCTGGCATCTCACTCTCTTTGAATCTTCTTTATCATGCTAGGATTAACAGGAAAAAGCAAAAAATTTCAGAATTGCACCTTGCAATGTGGAGATATTACTGTTTGTGCATTTACAATATTCATTGATTTTTGCCATTGAAAAACATGTTTTTCATATACCAGAAATGTTTGAAGCTACTGACTGAATGAAAGGAGCTGGCATCTCACTCTCTTTGAATCTTCTTTATCATGCTAGGATTAACAGGAAAAAGCAAAAAATTTCAGAATTGCACCTTGCAATGTGGAGATATTACTGTTTGTGCATTTACAATATTCATTGATTTTTGCCATTGAAAAACATGTTTTTCATATACCAGAAATGTTTGAAGCTACTGACTGAATGAAAGGAGCTGGCATCTCACTCTCTTTGAATCTTCTTTATCATGCTAAGAGGAGCAGGAAAAAGCAAAAAATTTCAGAATTGCACCTTGCAATGCGGAGAAATTACTGTTTGTGCATTTACAATATTCATTGATTTTTGCCATTGAAAAACATGTTTTTCATATACCAGAAATGTTTGAAGCTACTGACTGAATGAAAGGAGCTGGCATCTCACTCTCTTTGAATCTTCTTTATCAAGCTAGGATTAGCAGGAAAAAGCAAAGAATTTCAGAATTGCACCTTGCAATGTGGAGATATTACTGTTTGTGCATTTACAATATTCATTGATTTTTGCCATTGAAAAACATGTTTTTCATATACCAGAAATGTTTGAAGCTACTGACTGAATGAAAGGAGCTGGCATCTCACTCTCTTTGAATCTTCTTTATCATGCTAAGAGGAGCAGGAAAAAGCAAAAAATTTCAGAATTGCACCTTGCAATGCGGAGAAATTACTGTTTGTGCATTTACAATATTCATTGATTTTTGCCATTGAAAAACATCATGTTATTCATATACCAGAAATGTTTGAAGCTACTGACTGAATGAAAGGAGCTGGCATCTCACTCTCTTTGAATCTTCTTTATCATGCTAAGAGGAGCAGGAAAAAGCAAAAAATTTCAGAATTGCACCTTGCAATGCGGAGAAATTACTGTTTGTGCTTTTACAATATTCATTGATTTTTGCCATTGAAAAACGTCCAGAAATGATTGAAGCTACTGACTGAATGAAATGAGCTGGCATCTCACTCTCTTTGAATCTTCTTTATCATGCTAAGAGGAGCAGGAAAAATCAAAAAATTTCAGAATTGCACCTTGCAATGCGGAGAAATTACTGTTTGTGCATTTACAATATTCATTGATTTTTGCCATTGAAAAACATGTTATTCATATACCAGAAATGTTTGAAGCTACTGACTGAATGAAAGGAGCTGGCACCTCACTCTCTTTGAATCTTCTTTATCATGCTAAGAGGAGCGGGAAAAAGCAAAAAATTTCAGAATTGCACCTTGCAATGCGGAGAAATTACTGTTTGTGCATTTACAATATTCATTGATTTTTGCCATTGAAAAACGTCCAGAAATGATTGAAGCTACTGACTGAATGAAAGGAGCTGGCATCTCACTCTCTTTGAATCTTCTTTATCATGCTAAGAGGAGCAGGAAAAAGCAAAAAATTTCAGAATTGCACCTTGCAATGCGGAGAAATTACAGTTTGTGCATTTACAATATTCATTGATTTTTGCCATTGAAAAACATCCAGAAATGATTGAAGCTACTGACTGAATGAAAGGAGCTGGCATCTCACTCTCTTTGAATCTTCTTTATCATGCTAAGAGGAGCAGGAAAAAGCAAAAAATTTCAGAATTGCACCTTGCAATGCGGAGAAATTACTGTTTGTGCATTTACAATATTCATTGATTTTTGCCATTGAAAAACATCATGTTATTCATATACCAGAAATGTTTGAAGCTACTGACTGAATGAAAGGAGCTGGCATCTCACTCTCTTTGAATCTTCGTTATCATGCTAAGAGGAGCAGGAAAAAGCAAAAAATTTCAGAATTGCACCTTGCAATGTGGAGAAATTACTGTTTGTGCATTTACAATATTCATTGATTTTTACCATTGAAAAACGTCCAGAAATGATTGAAGCTACTGACTGAATGAAAGTAGCTGGCATCTCACTCTCTTTGAATCTTCTTTATCATGCTAAGAGGAGCAGGAAAAAGCAAAAAATTTCAGACTTGCACCTTGCAATGCGGAGAAATTACTGTTTGTGCATTTACAATATTCATTGATTTTTGCCATTGAAAAACGTCCAGAAATGATTGAAGGTACTGACTGAATGAAAGGAGCTGGCATCTCACTCTCTTTGAATCTTCTTTATCATGCTAAGAGGAGCAGGAAAAAGCAAAAAATTTCAGAATTGCACCTTGCAATGCGGAGAAATTACTGTTTGTGCATTTACAATATTCATTGATTTTTGCCACTGAAAAACGTCCAGAAATGATTGAAGCTACTGACTGAATGAAAGGAGCTGGCATCTCACTCTCTTTGAATCTTCTTTATCATGCTAAGAGGAGCAGGAAAAAGCAAAAAATTTCAGAATTGCACCTTGCAATGCGGAGAAATTACAGTTTGTGCATTTACAATATTCATTGATTTTTGCCATTGAAAAACATCCAGAAATGATTGAAGCTACTGACTGAATGAAAGGAGCTGGCATCTCACTCTCTTTGAATCTTCTTTATCATGCTAAGAGGAGCAGGAAAAAGCAAAAAATTTCAGAATTGCACCTTGCAATGCGGAGAAATTACTGTTTGTGCATTTACAATATTCATTGATTTTTGCCATTGAAAAACATCATGTTATTCATATACCAGAAATGTTTGAAGCTACTGACTGAATGAAAGGAGCTGGCATCTCACTCTCTTTGAATCTTCTTTATCATGCTAAGAGGAGCAGGAAAAAGCAAAAAATTTCAGAATTGCACCTTGCAATGTGGAGAAATTACTGTTTGTGCATTTACAATATTCATTGACTTTTACCATTGAAAAACGTCCAGAAATGATTGAAGCTACTGACTGAATGAAAGTAGCTGGCATCTCACTCTCTTTGAATCTTCTTTATCATGCTAAGAGGAGCAGGAAAAAGCAAAAAATTTCAGACTTGCACCTTGCAATGCGGAGAAATTACTGTTTGTGCATTTACAATATTCATTGATTTTTGCCATTGAAAAACATCATGTTATTCATATACCAGAAATGTTTGAAGCTACTGACTGAATGAAAGGAGCTGGCATCTCACTCTCTTTGAATCTTCTTTATCATGCTAAGAGGAGCAGGAAAAAGCAAAAAATTTCAGAATTGCACCTTGCAATGCGGAGAAATTACTGTTTGTGCATTTACAATATTCATTGATTTTTGCCATTGAAAAACATCATGTTATTCATATACCAGAAATGTTTGAAGCTACTGACTGAATGAAAGGAGCTGGCATCTCACTCTCTTTGAATCTTCTTTATCATGCTAAGAGGAGCAGGAAAAAGCAAAAAATTTCAGAATTGCACCTTGCAATGCGGAGAAATTACTGTTTGTGCATTTACAATATTCATTGATTTTTGCCATTGAAAAACGTCCAGAAATGATTGAAGCTACTGACTGAATGAAAGGAGCTGGCATCTCACTCTCTTTGAATCTTCTTTATCATGCTAAGAGGAGCAGGAAAAATCAAAAAATTTCAGAATTGCACCTTGCAATGCGGAGAAATTACTGTTTGTGCATTTACAATATTCATTGATTTTTGCCATTGAAAAACATGTTATTCATATACCAGAAATGTTTGAAGCTACTGACTGAATGAAAGGAGCTGGCACCTCACTCTCTTTCAATCTTCTTTATCATGCTAAGAGGAGCGGGAAAAAGCAAAAAATTTCAGAATTGAACCTTGCAATGCGGAGAAATTACTGTTTGTGCATTTACAATATTCATTGATTTTTGCCATTGAAAAACGTCCAGAAATGATTGAAGGTACTGACTAAATGAAAGGAGCTGTCATCTCACTCTCTTTGAATCTTCTTTATCATGCTAAGAGGAGCAGGAAAAAGCAAAAAATTTCAGAATTGCACCTTGCAATGCGGAGAAATTACTGTTTGTGCATTTACAATATTCATTGATTTTTGCCATTGAAAAACGTCCAGAAATGATTGAAGCTACTGACTGAATGAAAGGAGCTGGCATCTCACTCTCTTTGAATCTTCTTTATCATGCTAAGAGGAGCAGGAAAAAGCAAAAAATTTCAGAATTGCACCTTGCAATACGGAGAAATTACAGTTTGTGCATTTACAATATTCATTGATTTTTGCCATTGAAAAACATCCAGAAATGATTGAAGCTACTGACTGAATGAAAGGAGCTGGCATCTCACTCTCTTTGAATCTTCTTTATCATGCTAAGAGGAGCAGGAAAAAGCAAAAAATTTCAGACTTGCACCTTGCAATGCGGAGAAATTACTGTTTGTGCATTTACAATATTCATTGATTTTTGCCATTGAAAAACATCATGTTATTCATATACCAGAAATGTTTGAAGCTACTGACTGAATGAAAGGAGCTGGCATCTCACTCTCTTTGAATCTTCTTTATCATGCTAAGAGGAGCAGGAAAAAGCAAAAAATTTCAGAATTGCACCTTGCAATGCGGAGAAATTACTGTTTGTGCATTTACAATATTCATTGATTTTTGCCATTGAAAAACGTCCAGAAATGATTGAAGCTACTGACTGAATGAAAGGAGCTGGCATCTCACTCTCTTTGAATCTTCTTTATCATGCTAAGAGGAGCAGGAAAAAGCAAAAAATTTCAGAATTGCACCTTGCAATGCGGAGAAATTACTGTTTGTGCATTTACAATATTCATTGATTTTTGCCATTGAAAAACATCATGTTATTCATATACCAGAAATGTTTGAAGCTACTGACTGAATGAAAGGAGCTGACATCTCACTCTCTTTGAATCTTCTTTATCATGCTAAGAGGAGCAGGAAAAAGCAAAAAATTTCAGAATTGCACCTTGCAATGCGGAGAAATTACTGTTTGTGCATTTACAATATTCATTGATTTTTGCCATTGAAAAACATCATGTTATTCATATACCAGAAATGTTTGAAGCTACTGACTGAATGAAAGGAGCTGGCATCTCACTCTCTTTGAATCTTCTTTATCATGCTAAGAGGAGCTTTCAGAATTGCACCTTGCAATGTGGAGATATTACTGTTTGTGCATTTACAATATTCATTGATTTTTGCCATTGAAAAACGTTTTTCATATACCAGAAATGTTTGAAGCTACTGACTGAATGAAAGGAGCTGGCATCTCACTCTCTTTGAATCTTCTTTATCATGCTAGGATTAACAGGAAAAAGCAAAAAATTTCAGAATTGCACCTTGCAATGTGGAGATATTACTGTTTGTGCATTTACAATATTCATTGATTTTTGCCATTGAAAAACATGTTTTTCATATACCAGAAATGTTTGAAGCTACTGACTGAATGAAAGGAGCTGGCATCTCACTCTCTTTGAATCTTCTTTATCATGCTAGGATTAACAGGAAAAAGCTAAAAATTTCAGAATTGCACCGTGCAATGTGGAGATATTACTGTTTGTGCATTTACAATATTCATTGATTTTTGCCATTGAAAAACATGTTTTTCATATACCAGAAATGATTGAAGCTACTGACTGAATGAAAGGAGCTGGCATCTCACTCTCTTTGAATCTTCTTTATCATGCTAGGATTAGCAGGAAAAAGCAAAAAATTTCAGAATTGCACCTTGCAATGTGGAGATATTACTGTTTGTGCATTTACAATATTCATTGATTTTTGCCATTGAAAAACATGTTTTTCATATACCAGAAATGTTTGAAGCTACTGACTGAATGAAAGGAGCTGGCATCTCACTCTCTTTGAATCTTCTTTATCATGCTAGGATTAACAGGAAAAAGCAAAAAATTTCAGAATTGCACCTTGCAATGTGGAGATATTACTGTTTGTGCATTCACAATATTCATTGATTTTTGCCATTGAAAAACATGTTTTTCATATACCAGAAATGTTTGAAGCTACTGACTGAATGAAAGGAGCTGGCATCTCACTCTCTTTGAATCTTCTTTATCATGCTAGGATTAACAGGAAAAAGCTAAAAATTTCAGAATTGCACCGTGCAATGTGGAGATATTACTGTTTGTGCATTTACAATATTCATTGATTTTTGCCATTGAAAAACATGTTTTTCATATACCAGAAATGTTTGAAGCTACTGACTGAATGAAAGGAGCTGGCATCTCACTCTCTTTGAATCTTCTTTATCATGCTAGGATTAGCAGGAAAAAGCAAAAAATTTCAGAATTGCACCTTGCAATGTGGAGATATTACTGTTTGTGCATTTACAATATTCATTGATTTTTGCCATTGAAAAACATGTTTTTCATATACCAGAAATGTTTGAAGCTACTGACTGAATGAAAGGAGCTGGCATCTCACTCTCTTTGAATCTTCTTTATCATGCTAGGATTAACAGGAAAAAGCAAAAAATTTCAGAATTGCACCTTGCAATGTGGAGATATTACTGTTTGTGCATTTACAATATTCATTGATTTTTGCCATTGAAAAACATGTTTTTCATATACCAGAAATGTTTGAAGCTACTGACTGAATGAAAGGAGCTGGCATCTCACTCTCTTTGAATCTTCTTTATCATGCTAGGATTAACAGGAAAAAGCTAAAAATTTCAGAATTGCACCTTGCAATGTGGAGATATTACTGTTTGTGCATTTACAATATTCATTGATTTTTGCCATTGAAAAACATGTTTTTCATATACCAGAAATGTTTGAAGCTACTGACTGAATGAAAGGAGCTGGCATCTCACTCTCTTTGAATCTTCTTTATCATGCTAGGATTAACAGGAAAAAGCTAAAAATTTCAGAATTGCACCGTGCAATGTGGAGATATTACTGTTTGTGCATTTACAATATTCATTGATTTTTGCCATTGAAAAACATGTTTTTCATATACCAGAAATGTTTGAAGCTACTGACTGAATGAAAGGAGCTGGCATCTCACTCTCTTTGAATCTTCTTTATCATGCTAGGATTAGCAGGAAAAAGCAAAAAATTTCAGAATTGCACCTTGCAATGTGGAGATATTACTGTTTGTGCATTTACAATATTCATTGATTTTTGCCATTGAAAAACATGTTTTTCATATACCAGAAATGTTTGAAGCTACTGACTGAATGAAAGGAGCTGGCATCTCACTCTCTTTGAATCTTCTTTATCATGCTAGGATTAGCAGGAAAAAGCAAAAAATTTCAGAATTGCACCTTGCAATGTGGAGATATTACTGTTTGTGCATTTACAATATTCATTGATTTTTGCCATTGAAAAACATGTTTTTCATATACCAGAAATGTTTGAAGCTACTGACTGAATGAAAGGAGCTGGCATCTCACTCTCTTTGAATCTTCTTTATCATGCTAGGATTAACAGGAAAAAGCAAAAAATTTCAGAATTGCACCTTGCAATGTGGAGATATTACTGTTTGTGCATTTACAATATTCATTGATTTTTGCCATTGAAAAACATGTTTTTCATATACCAGAAATGTTTGAAGCTACTGACTGAATGAAAGGAGCTGGCATCTCACTCTCTTTGAATCTTCTTTATCATGCTAGGATTAACAGGAAAAAGCTAAAAATTTCAGAATTGCACCGTGCAATGTGGAGATATTACTGTTTGTGCATTTACAATATTCATTGATTTTTGCCATTGAAAAACATGTTTTTCATATACCAGAAATGTTTGAAGCTACTGACTGAATGAAAGGAGCTGGCATCTCACTCTCTTTGAATCTTCTTTATCATGCTAGGATTAACAGGAAAAAGCTAAAAATTTCAGAATTGCACCGTGCAATGTGGAGATATTACTGTTTGTGCATTTACAATATTCATTGATTTTTGCCATTGAAAAACATGTTTTTCATATACCAGAAATGTTTGAAGCTACTGACTGAATGAAAGGAGCTGGCATCTCACTCTCTTTGAATCTTTATCATGCTAGGATTAGCAGGAAAAAGCAAAAAATTTCAGAATTGCACCTTGCAATGTGGAGATTATTACTGTTTGTGCATTTACAATATTCATTGATTTTTGCATTGAAAAACATGTTTTTCATATACCAGAAATGTTTGAAGCTACTGACTGAATGAAAGGAGCTGGCATCTCACTCTCTTTGAATCTTCTTTATCATGCTAGGATTAGCAGGAAAAAGCAAAAAATTTCAGAATTGCACCTTGCAATGTGGAGATATTACTGTTTGTGCATTTACAATATTCATTGATTTTTGCCATTGAAAAACATGTTTTTCATATACCAGAAATGTTTGAAGCTACTGACTGAATGAAAGGAGCTGGCATCTCACTCTCTTTGAATCTTCTTTATCATGCTAGGATTAACAGGAAAAAGCTAAAAATTTCAGAATTGCACCGTGCAATGTGGAGATATTACTGTTTGTGCATTTACAATATTCATTGATTTTTGCCATTGAAAAACATGTTTTTCATATACCAGAAATGTTTGAAGCTACTGACTGAATGAAAGGAGCTGGCATCTCACTCTCTTTGAATCTTCTTTATCATACTAGGATTAGCAGGAAAAAGCAAAAAATTTCAGAATTGCACCTTGCAATGTGGAGATATTACTGTTTGTGCATTTACAATATTCATTGATTTTTGCCATTGAAAAACGTTTTTCATATACCAGAAATGTTTGAAGCTACTGACTGAATGAAAGGAGCTGGCATCTCACTCTCTTTGAATCTTCTTTATCATGCTAGGATTAACAGGAAAAAGCAAAAAATTTCAGAATTGCACCTTGCAATGTGGAGATATTACTGTTTGTGCATTTACAATATTCATTGATTTTTGCCATTGAAAAACATGTTTTTCATATACCAGAAATGTTTGAAGCTACTGACTGAATGAAAGGAGCTGGCATCTCACTCTCTTTGAATCTTCTTTATCATGCTAGGATTAACAGGAAAAAGCTAAAAATTTCAGAATTGCACCGTGCAATGTGGAGATATTACTGTTTGTGCATTTACAATATTCATTGATTTTTGCCATTGAAAAACATGTTTTTCATATACCAGAAATGATTGAAGCTACTGACTGAATGAAAGGAGCTGGCATCTCACTCTCTTTGAATCTTCTTTATCATGCTAGGATTAGCAGGAAAAAGCAAAAAATTTCAGAATTGCACCTTGCAATGTGGAGATATTACTGTTTGTGCATTTACAATATTCATTGATTTTTGCCATTGAAAAACATGTTTTTCATATACCAGAAATGTTTGAAGCTACTGACTGAATGAAAGGAGCTGGCATCTCACTCTCTTTGAATCTTCTTTATCATGCTAGGATTAACAGGAAAAAGCAAAAAATTTCAGAATTACACCTTGCAATGTGGAGATATTACTGTTTGTGCATTTACAATATTCATTGATTTTTGCCATTGAAAAACATGTTTTTCATATACCAGAAATGTTTGAAGCTACTGACTGAATGAAAGGAGCTGGCATCTCACTCTCTTTGAATCTTCTTTATCATGCTAGGATTAACAGGAAAAAGCTAAAAATTTCAGAATTGCACCGTGCAATGTGGAGATATTACTGTTTGTGCATTTACAATATTCATTGATTTTTGCCATTGAAAAACATGTTTTTCATATACCAGAAATGTTTGAAGCTACTGACTGAATGAAAGGAGCTGGCATCTCACTCTCTTTGAATCTTCTTTATCATGCTAGGATTAGCAGGAAAAAGCAAAAAATTTCAGAATTGCACCTTGCAATGTGGAGATATTACTGTTTGTGCATTTACAATATTCATTGATTTTTGCCATTGAAAAACATGTTTTTCATATACCAGAAATGTTTGAAGCTACTGACTGAATGAAAGGAGCTGGCATCTCACTCTCTTTGAATCTTCTTTATCATGCTAGGATTAACAGGAAAAAGCAAAAAATTTCAGAATTGCACCTTGCAATGTGGAGATATTACTGTTTGTGCATTTACAATATTCATTGATTTTTGCCATTGAAAAACATGTTTTTCATATACCAGAAATGTTTGAAGCTACTGACTGAATGAAAGGAGCTGGCATCTCACTCTCTTTGAATCTTCTTTATCATGCTAGGATTAACAGGAAAAAGCTAAAAATTTCAGAATTGCACCTTGCAATGTGGAGATATTACTGTTTGTGCATTTACAATATTCATTGATTTTTGCCATTGAAAAACATGTTTTTCATATACCAGAAATGTTTGAAGCTACTGACTGAATGAAAGGAGCTGGCATCTCACTCTCTTTGAATCTTCTTTATCATGCTAGGATTAACAGGAAAAAGCTAAAAATTTCAGAATTGCACCGTGCAATGTGGAGATATTACTGTTTGTGCATTTACAATATTCATTGATTTTTGCCATTGAAAAACATGTTTTTCATATACCAGAAATGTTTGAAGCTACTGACTGAATGAAAGGAGCTGGCATCTCACTCTCTTTGAATCTTCTTTATCATGCTAGGATTAGCAGGAAAAAGCAAAAAATTTCAGAATTGCACCTTGCAATGTGGAGATATTACTGTTTGTGCATTTACAATATTCATTGATTTTTGCCATTGAAAAACATGTTTTTCATATACCAGAAATGTTTGAAGCTACTGACTGAATGAAAGGAGCTGGCATCTCACTCTCTTTGAATCTTCTTTATCATGCTAGGATTAGCAGGAAAAAGCAAAAAATTTCAGAATTGCACCTTGCAATGTGGAGATATTACTGTTTGTGCATTTACAATATTCATTGATTTTTGCCATTGAAAAACATGTTTTTCATATACCAGAAATGTTTGAAGCTACTGACTGAATGAAAGGAGCTGGCATCTCACTCTCTTTGAATCTTCTTTATCATGCTAGGATTAACAGGAAAAAGCAAAAAATTTCAGAATTGCACCTTGCAATGTGGAGATATTACTGTTTGTGCATTTACAATATTCATTGATTTTTGCCATTGAAAAACATGTTTTTCATATACCAGAAATGTTTGAAGCTACTGACTGAATGAAAGGAGCTGGCATCTCACTCTCTTTGAATCTTCTTTATCATGCTAGGATTAACAGGAAAAAGCTAAAAATTTCAGAATTGCACCGTGCAATGTGGAGATATTACTGTTTGTGCATTTACAATATTCATTGATTTTTGCCATTGAAAAACATGTTTTTCATATACCAGAAATGTTTGAAGCTACTGACTGAATGAAAGGAGCTGGCATCTCACTCTCTTTGAATCTTCTTTATCATGCTAGGATTAACAGGAAAAAGCTAAAAATTTCAGAATTGCACCGTGCAATGTGGAGATATTACTGTTTGTGCATTTACAATATTCATTGATTTTTGCCATTGAAAAACATGTTTTTCATATACCAGAAATGTTTGAAGCTACTGACTGAATGAAAGGAGCTGGCATCTCACTCTCTTTGAATCTTCTTTATCATGCTAGGATTAGCAGGAAAAAGCAAAAAATTTCAGAATTGCACCTTGCAATGTGGAGATATTACTGTTTGTGCATTTACAATATTCATTGATTTTTGCCATTGAAAAACATGTTTTTCATATACCAGAAATGTTTGAAGCTACTGACTGAATGAAAGGAGCTGGCATCTCACTCTCTTTGAATCTTCTTTATCATGCTAGGATTAGCAGGAAAAAGCAAAAAATTTCAGAATTGCACCTTGCAATGTGGAGATATTACTGTTTGTGCATTTACAATATTCATTGATTTTTGCCATTGAAAAACATGTTTTTCATATACCAGAAATGTTTGAAGCTACTGACTGAATGAAAGGAGCTGGCATCTCACTCTCTTTGAATCTTCTTTATCATGCTAGGATTAACAGGAAAAAGCTAAAAATTTCAGAATTGCACCGTGCAATGTGGAGATATTACTGTTTGTGCATTTACAATATTCATTGATTTTTGCCATTGAAAAACATGTTTTTCATATACCAGAAATGTTTGAAGCTACTGACTGAATGAAAGGAGCTGGCATCTCACTCTCTTTGAATCTTCTTTATCATACTAGGATTAGCAGGAAAAAGCAAAAAATTTCAGAATTGCACCTTGCAATGTGGAGATATTACTGTTTGTGCATTTACAATATTCATTGATTTTTGCCATTGAAAAACGTTTTTCATATACCAGAAATGTTTGAAGCTACTGACTGAATGAAAGGAGCTGGCATCTCACTCTCTTTGAATCTTCTTTATCATGCTAGGATTAACAGGAAAAAGCAAAAAATTTCAGAATTGCACCTTGCAATGTGGAGATATTACTGTTTGTGCATTTACAATATTCATTGATTTTTGCCATTGAAAAACATGTTTTTCATATACCAGAAATGTTTGAAGCTACTGACTGAATGAAAGGAGCTGGCATCTCACTCTCTTTGAATCTTCTTTATCATGCTAGGATTAACAGGAAAAAGCTAAAAATTTCAGAATTGCACCGTGCAATGTGGAGATATTACTGTTTGTGCATTTACAATATTCATTGATTTTTGCCATTGAAAAACATGTTTTTCATATACCAGAAATGATTGAAGCTACTGACTGAATGAAAGGAGCTGGCATCTCACTCTCTTTGAATCTTCTTTATCATGCTAGGATTAGCAGGAAAAAGCAAAAAATTTCAGAATTGCACCTTGCAATGTGGAGATATTACTGTTTGTGCATTTACAATATTCATTGATTTTTGCCATTGAAAAACATGTTTTTCATATACCAGAAATGTTTGAAGCTACTGACTGAATGAAAGGAGCTGGCATCTCACTCTCTTTGAATCTTCTTTATCATGCTAGGATTAACAGGAAAAAGCAAAAAATTTCAGAATTGCACCTTGCAATGTGGAGATATTACTGTTTGTGCATTTACAATATTCATTGATTTTTGCCATTGAAAAACATGTTTTTCATATACCAGAAATGTTTGAAGCTACTGACTGAATGAAAGGAGCTGGCATCTCACTCTCTTTGAATCTTCTTTATCATGCTAGGATTAACAGGAAAAAGCTAAAAATTTCAGAATTGCACCGTGCAATGTGGAGATATTACTGTTTGTGCATTTACAATATTCATTGATTTTTGCCATTGAAAAACATGTTTTTCATATACCAGAAATGTTTGAAGCTACTGACTGAATGAAAGGAGCTGGCATCTCACTCTCTTTGAATCTTCTTTATCATGCTAGGATTAGCAGGAAAAAGCAAAAAATTTCAGAATTGCACCTTGCAATGTGGAGATATTACTGTTTGTGCATTTACAATATTCATTGATTTTTGCCATTGAAAAACATGTTTTTCATATACCAGAAATGTTTGAAGCTACTAACTGAATGAAAGGAGCTGGCATCTCACTCTCTTTGAATCTTCTTTATCATGCTAGGATTAACAGGAAAAAGCAAAAAATTTCAGAATTGCACCTTGCAATGTGGAGATATTACTGTTTGTGCATTTACAATATTCATTGATTTTTGCCATTGAAAAACATGTTTTTCATATACCAGAAATGTTTGAAGCTACTGACTGAATGAAAGGAGCTGGCATCTCACTCTCTTTGAATCTTCTTTATCATGCTAGGATTAACAGGAAAAAGCTAAAAATTTCAGAATTGCACCTTGCAATGTGGAGATATTACTGTTTGTGCATTTACAATATTCATTGATTTTTGCCATTGAAAAACATGTTTTTCATATACCAGAAATGTTTGAAGCTACTGACTGAATGAAAGGAGCTGGCATCTCACTCTCTTTGAATCTTCTTTATCATGCTAGGATTAACAGGAAAAAGCTAAAAATTTCAGAATTGCACCGTGCAATGTGGAGATATTACTGTTTGTGCATTTACAATATTCATTGATTTTTGCCATTGAAAAACATGTTTTTCATATACCAGAAATGTTTGAAGCTACTGACTGAATGAAAGGAGCTGGCATCTCACTCTCTTTGAATCTTCTTTATCATGCTAGGATTAGCAGGAAAAAGCAAAAAATTTCAGAATTGCACCTTGCAATGTGGAGATATTACTGTTTGTGCATTTACAATATTCATTGATTTTTGCCATTGAAAAACATGTTTTTCATATACCAGAAATGTTTGAAGCTACTGACTGAATGAAAGGAGCTGGCATCTCACTCTCTTTGAATCTTCTTTATCATGCTAGGATTAACAGGAAAAAGCTAAAAATTTCAGAATTGCACACTGCAATGTGGAGATATTACTGTTTGTGCATTTACAATATTCATTGATTTTTGCCATTGAAAAACATGTTTTTCATATACCAGAAATGTTTGAAGCTACTGACTGAATGAAAGGAGCTGGCATCTCACTCTCTTTGAATCTTCTTTATCATGCTAGGATTAGCAGGAAAAAGCAAAAAATTTCAGAATTGCACCTTGCAATGTGGAGATATTACTGTTTGTGCATTTACAATATTCATTGATTTTTGCCATTGAAAAACATGTTTTTCATATACCAGAAATGTTTGAAGCTACTGACTGAATGAAAGGAGCTGGCATCTCACTCTCTTTGAATCTTCTTTATCATGCTAGGATTAACAGGAAAAAGCTAAAAATTTCAGAATTGCACCGTGCAATGTGGAGATATTACTGTTTGTGCATTTACAATATTCATTGATTTTTGCCATTGAAAAACATGTTTTTCATATACCAGAAATGTTTGAAGCTACTGACTGAATGAAAGGAGCTGGCATCTCACTCTCTTTGAATCTTCTTTATCATGCTAGGATTAGCAGGAAAAAGCAAAAAATTTCAGAATTGCACCTTGCAATGTGGAGATATTACTGTTTGTGCATTTACAATATTCATTGATTTTTGCCATTGAAAAACGTTTTTCATATACCAGAAATGTTTGAAGCTACTGACTGAATGAAAGGAGCTGGCATCTCACTCTCTTTGAATCTTCTTTATCATGCTAGGATTAACAGGAAAAAGCAAAAAATTTCAGAATTGCACCTTGCAATGTGGAGATATTACTGTTTGTGCATTTACAATATTCATTGATTTTTGCCATTGAAAAACATGTTTTTCATATACCAGAAATGTTTGAAGCTACTGACTGAATGAAAGGAGCTGGCATCTCACTCTCTTTGAATCTTCTTTATCATGCTAGGATTAACAGGAAAAAGCTAAAAATTTCAGAATTGCACCGTGCAATGTGGAGATATTACTGTTTGTGCATTTACAATATTCATTGATTTTTGCCATTGAAAAACATGTTTTTCATATACCAGAAATGATTGAAGCTACTGACTGAATGAAAGGAGCTGGCATCTCACTCTCTTTGAATCTTCTTTATCATGCTAGGATTAGCAGGAAAAAGCAAAAAATTTCAGAATTGCACCTTGCAATGTGGAGATATTACTGTTTGTGCATTTACAATATTCATTGATTTTTGCCATTGAAAAACATGTTTTTCATATACCAGAAATGTTTGAAGCTACTGACTGAATGAAAGGAGCTGGCATCTCACTCTCTTTGAATCTTCTTTATCATGCTAGGATTAACAGGAAAAAGCAAAAAATTTCAGAATTGCACCTTGCAATGTGGAGATATTACTGTTTGTGCATTTACAATATTCATTGATTTTTGCCATTGAAAAACATGTTTTTCATATACCAGAAATGTTTGAAGCTACTGACTGAATGAAAGGAGCTGGCATCTCACTCTCTTTGAATCTTCTTTATCATGCTAGGATTAACAGGAAAAAGCTAAAAATTTCAGAATTGCACCGTGCAATGTGGAGATATTACTGTTTGTGCGTTTACAATATTCATTGATTTTTGCCATTGAAAAACATGTTTTTCATATACCAGAAATGTTTGAAGCTACTGACTGAATGAAAGGAGCTGGCATCTCACTCTCTTTGAATCTTCTTTATCATGCTAGGATTAGCAGGAAAAAGCAAAAAATTTCAGAATTGCACCTTGCAATGTGGAGATATTACTGTTTGTGCATTTACAATATTCATTGATTTTTGCCATTGAAAAACATGTTTTTCATATACCAGAAATGTTTGAAGCTACTGACTGAATGAAAGGAGCTGGCATCTCACTCTCTTTGAATCTTCTTTATCATGCTAGGATTAACAGGAAAAAGCAAAAAATTTCAGAATTGCACCTTGCAATGTGGAGATATTACTGTTTGTGCATTTACAATATTCATTGATTTTTGCCATTGAAAAACATGTTTTTCATATACCAGAAATGTTTGAAGCTACTGACTGAATGAAAGGAGCTGGCATCTCACTCTCTTTGAATCTTCTTTATCATGCTAGGATTAACAGGAAAAAGCTAAAAATTTCAGAATTGCACCTTGCAATGTGGAGATATTACTGTTTGTGCATTTACAATATTCATTGATTTTTGCCATTGAAAAACATGTTTTTCATATACCAGAAATGTTTGAAGCTACTGACTGAATGAAAGGAGCTGGCATCTCACTCTCTTTGAATCTTCTTTATCATGCTAGGATTAACAGGAAAAAGCTAAAAATTTCAGAATTGCACCGTGCAATGTGGAGATATTACTGTTTGTGCATTTACAATATTCATTGATTTTTGCCATTGAAAAACATGTTTTTCATATACCAGAAATGATTGAAGCTACTGACTGAATGAAAGGAGCTGGCATCTCACTCTCTTTGAATCTTCTTTATCATGCTAAGAGGAGCAGGAAAAAGCAAAAAATTTCAGAATTGCACCTTGCAATGCGGAGAAATTACTGTTTGTGCATTTACAATATTCATTGATTTTTGCCATTGAAAAACATCATGTTATTCATATACCAGAAATGTTTGAAGCTACTGACTGAATGAAAGGAGCTGGCATCTCACTCTCTTTGAATCTTCTTTATCATGCTAAGAGGAGCTTTCAGAATTGCACCTTGCAATGTGGAGATATTACTGTTTGTGCATTTACAATATTCATTGATTTTTGCCATTGAAAAACGTTTTTCATATACCAGAAATGTTTGAAGCTACTGACTGAATGAAAGGAGCTGGCATCTCACTCTCTTTGAATCTTCTTTATCATGCTAGGATTAACAGGAAAAAGCAAAAAATTTCAGAATTGCACCTTGCAATGTGGAGATATTACTGTTTGTGCATTTACAATATTCATTGATTTTTGCCATTGAAAAACATGTTTTTCATATACCAGAAATGTTTGAAGCTACTGACTGAATGAAAGGAGCTGGCATCTCACTCTCTTTGAATCTTCTTTATCATGCTAGGATTAACAGGAAAAAGCTAAAAATTTCAGAATTGCACCGTGCAATGTGGAGATATTACTGTTTGTGCATTTACAATATTCATTGATTTTTGCCATTGAAAAACATGTTTTTCATATACCAGAAATGATTGAAGCTACTGACTGAATGAAAGGAGCTGGCATCTCACTCTCTTTGAATCTTCTTTATCATGCTAGGATTAGCAGGAAAAAGCAAAAAATTTCAGAATTGCACCTTGCAATGTGGAGATATTACTGTTTGTGCATTTACAATATTCATTGATTTTTGCCATTGAAAAACATGTTTTTCATATACCAGAAATGTTTGAAGCTACTGACTGAATGAAAGGAGCTGGCATCTCACTCTCTTTGAATCTTCTTTATCATGCTAGGATTAACAGGAAAAAGCAAAAAATTTCAGAATTGCACCTTGCAATGTGGAGATATTACTGTTTGTGCATTTACAATATTCATTGATTTTTGCCATTGAAAAACATGTTTTTCATATACCAGAAATGTTTGAAGCTACTGACTGAATGAAAGGAGCTGGCATCTCACTCTCTTTGAATCTTCTTTATCATGCTAGGATTAACAGGAAAAAGCTAAAAATTTCAGAATTGCACCGTGCAATGTGGAGATATTACTGTTTGTGCATTTACAATATTCATTGATTTTTGCCATTGAAAAACATGTTTTTCATATACCAGAAATGTTTGAAGCTACTGACTGAATGAAAGGAGCTGGCATCTCACTCTCTTTGAATCTTCTTTATCATGCTAGGATTAGCAGGAAAAAGCAAAAAATTTCAGAATTGCACCTTGCAATGTGGAGATATTACTGTTTGTGCATTTACAATATTCATTGATTTTTGCCATTGAAAAACATGTTTTTCATATACCAGAAATGTTTGAAGCTACTGACTGAATGAAAGGAGCTGGCATCTCACTCTCTTTGAATCTTCTTTATCATGCTAGGATTAACAGGAAAAAGCAAAAAATTTCAGAATTGCACCTTGCAATGTGGAGATATTACTGTTTGTGCATTTACAATATTCATTGATTTTTGCCATTGAAAAACATGTTTTTCATATACCAGAAATGTTTGAAGCTACTGACTGAATGAAAGGAGCTGGCATCTCACTCTCTTTGAATCTTCTTTATCATGCTAGGATTAACAGGAAAAAGCTAAAAATTTCAGAATTGCACCTTGCAATGTGGAGATATTACTGTTTGTGCATTTACAATATTCATTGATTTTTGCCATTGAAAAACATGTTTTTCATATACCAGAAATGTTTGAAGCTACTGACTGAATGAAAGGAGCTGGCATCTCACTCTCTTTGAATCTTCTTTATCATGCTAGGATTAACAGGAAAAAGCTAAAAATTTCAGAATTGCACCGTGCAATGTGGAGATATTACTGTTTGTGCATTTACAATATTCATTGATTTTTGCCATTGAAAAACATGTTTTTCATATACCAGAAATGTTTGAAGCTACTGACTGAATGAAAGGAGCTGGCATCTCACTCTCTTTGAATCTTCTTTATCATGCTAGGATTAGCAGGAAAAAGCAAAAAATTTCAGAATTGCACCTTGCAATGTGGAGATATTACTGTTTGTGCATTTACAATATTCATTGATTTTTGCCATTGAAAAACATGTTTTTCATATACCAGAAATGTTTGAAGCTACTGACTGAATGAAAGGAGCTGGCATCTCACTCTCTTTGAATCTTCTTTATCATGCTAGGATTAGCAGGAAAAAGCAAAAAATTTCAGAATTGCACCTTGCAATGTGGAGATATTACTGTTTGTGCATTTACAATATTCATTGATTTTTGCCATTGAAAAACATGTTTTTCATATACCAGAAATGTTTGAAGCTACTGACTGAATGAAAGGAGCTGGCATCTCACTCTCTTTGAATCTTCTTTATCATGCTAGGATTAACAGGAAAAAGCAAAAAATTTCAGAATTGCACCTTGCAATGTGGAGATATTACTGTTTGTGCATTTACAATATTCATTGATTTTTGCCATTGAAAAACATGTTTTTCATATACCAGAAATGTTTGAAGCTACTGACTGAATGAAAGGAGCTGGCATCTCACTCTCTTTGAATCTTCTTTATCATGCTAGGATTAACAGGAAAAAGCTAAAAATTTCAGAATTGCACCGTGCAATGTGGAGATATTACTGTTTGTGCATTTACAATATTCATTGATTTTTGCCATTGAAAAACATGTTTTTCATATACCAGAAATGTTTGAAGCTACTGACTGAATGAAAGGAGCTGGCATCTCACTCTCTTTGAATCTTCTTTATCATGCTAGGATTAACAGGAAAAAGCTAAAAATTTCAGAATTGCACCGTGCAATGTGGAGATATTACTGTTTGTGCATTTACAATATTCATTGATTTTTGCCATTGAAAAACATGTTTTTCATATACCAGAAATGTTTGAAGCTACTGACTGAATGAAAGGAGCTGGCATCTCACTCTCTTTGAATCTTCTTTATCATGCTAGGATTAGCAGGAAAAAGCAAAAAATTTCAGAATTGCACCTTGCAATGTGGAGATATTACTGTTTGTGCATTTACAATATTCATTGATTTTTGCCATTGAAAAACATGTTTTTCATATACCAGAAATGTTTGAAGCTACTGACTGAATGAAAGGAGCTGGCATCTCACTCTCTTTGAATCTTCTTTATCATGCTAGGATTAGCAGGAAAAAGCAAAAAATTTCAGAATTGCACCTTGCAATGTGGAGATATTACTGTTTGTGCATTTACAATATTCATTGATTTTTGCCATTGAAAAACATGTTTTTCATATACCAGAAATGTTTGAAGCTACTGACTGAATGAAAGGAGCTGGCATCTCACTCTCTTTGAATCTTCTTTATCATGCTAGGATTAACAGGAAAAAGCTAAAAATTTCAGAATTGCACCGTGCAATGTGGAGATATTACTGTTTGTGCATTTACAATATTCATTGATTTTTGCCATTGAAAAACATGTTTTTCATATACCAGAAATGTTTGAAGCTACTGACTGAATGAAAGGAGCTGGCATCTCACTCTCTTTGAATCTTCTTTATCATACTAGGATTAGCAGGAAAAAGCAAAAAATTTCAGAATTGCACCTTGCAATGTGGAGATATTACTGTTTGTGCATTTACAATATTCATTGATTTTTGCCATTGAAAAACGTTTTTCATATACCAGAAATGTTTGAAGCTACTGACTGAATGAAAGGAGCTGGCATCTCACTCTCTTTGAATCTTCTTTATCATGCTAGGATTAACAGGAAAAAGCAAAAAATTTCAGAATTGCACCTTGCAATGTGGAGATATTACTGTTTGTGCATTTACAATATTCATTCATTTTTGCCATTGAAAAACATGTTTTTCATATACCAGAAATGTTTGAAGCTACTGACTGAATGAAAGGAGCTGGCATCTCACTCTCTTTGAATCTTCTTTATCATGCTAGGATTAACAGGAAAAAGCTAAAAATTTCAGAATTGCACCGTGCAATGTGGAGATATTACTGTTTGTGCATTTACAATATTCATTGATTTTTGCCATTGAAAAACATGTTTTTCATATACCAGAAATGATTGAAGCTACTGACTGAATGAAAGGAGCTGGCATCTCACTCTCTTTGAATCTTCTTTATCATGCTAGGATTAGCAGGAAAAAGCAAAAAATTTCAGAATTGCACCTTGCAATGTGGAGATATTACTGTTTGTGCATTTACAATATTCATTGATTTTTGCCATTGAAAAACATGTTTTTCATATACCAGAAATGTTTGAAGCTACTGACTGAATGAAAGGAGCTGGCATCTCACTCTCTTTGAATCTTCTTTATCATGCTAGGATTAACAGGAAAAAGCAAAAAATTTCAGAATTGCACCTTGCAATGTGGAGATATTACTGTTTGTGCATTTACAATATTCATTGATTTTTGCCATTGAAAAACATGTTTTTCATATACCAGAAATGTTTGAAGCTACTGACTGAATGAAAGGAGCTGGCATCTCACTCTCTTTGAATCTTCTTTATCATGCTAGGATTAACAGGAAAAAGCTAAAAATTTCAGAATTGCACCGTGCAATGTGGAGATATTACTGTTTGTGCATTTACAATATTCATTGATTTTTGCCATTGAAAAACATGTTTTTCATATACCAGAAATGTTTGAAGCTACTGACTGAATGAAAGGAGCTGGCATCTCACTCTCTTTGAATCTTCTTTATCATGCTAGGATTAGCAGGAAAAAGCAAAAAATTTCAGAATTGCACCTTGCAATGTGGAGATATTACTGTTTGTGCATTTACAATATTCATTGATTTTTGCCATTGAAAAACATGTTTTTCATATACCAGAAATGTTTGAAGCTACTGACTGAATGAAAGGAGCTGGCATCTCACTCTCTTTGAATCTTCTTTATCATGCTAGGATTAACAGGAAAAAGCAAAAAATTTCAGAATTGCACCTTGCAATGTGGAGATATTACTGTTTGTGCATTTACAATATTCATTGATTTTTGCCATTGAAAAACATGTTTTTCATATACCAGAAATGTTTGAAACTACTGACTGAATGAAAGGAGCTGGCATCTCACTCTCTTTGAATCTTCTTTATCATGCTAGGATTAACAGGAAAAAGCTAAAAATTTCAGAATTGCACCTTGCAATGTGGAGATATTACTGTTTGTGCATTTACAATATTCATTGATTTTTGCCATTGAAAAACATGTTTTTCATATACCAGAAATGTTTGAAGCTACTGACTGAATGAAAGGAGCTGGCATCTCACTCTCTTTGAATCTTCTTTATCATGCTAGGATTAACAGGAAAAAGCTAAAAATTTCAGAATTGCACCGTGCAATGTGGAGATATTACTGTTTGTGCATTTACAATATTCATTGATTTTTGCCATTGAAAAACATGTTTTTCATATACCAGAAATGTTTGAAGCTACTGACTGAATGAAAGGAGCTGGCATCTCACTCTCTTTGAATCTTCTTTATCATGCTAGGATTAGCAGGAAAAAGCAAAAAATTTCAGAATTGCACCTTGCAATGTGGAGATATTACTGTTTGTGCATTTACAATATTCATTGATTTTTGCCATTGAAAAACATGTTTTTCATATACCAGAAATGTTTGAAGCTACTGACTGAATGAAAGGAGCTGGCATCTCACTCTCTTTGAATCTTCTTTATCATGCTAGGATTAGCAGGAAAAAGCAAAAAATTTCAGAATTGCACCTTGCAATGTGGAGATATTACTGTTTGTGCATTTACAATATTCATTGATTTTTGCCATTGAAAAACATGTTTTTCATATACCAGAAATGTTTGAAGCTACTGACTGAATGAAAGGAGCTGGCATCTCACTCTCTTTGAATCTTCTTTATCATGCTAGGATTAACAGGAAAAAGCAAAAAATTTCAGAATTGCACCTTGCAATGTGGAGATATTACTGTTTGTGCATTTACAATATTCATTGATTTTTGCCATTGAAAAACATGTTTTTCATATACCAGAAATGTTTGAAGCTACTGACTGAATGAAAGGAGCTGGCATCTCACTCTCTTTGAATCTTCTTTATCATGCTAGGATTAACAGGAAAAAGCTAAAAATTTCAGAATTGCACCGTGCAATGTGGAGATATTACTGTTTGTGCATTTACAATATTCATTGATTTTTGCCATTGAAAAACATGTTTTTCATATACCAGAAATGTTTGAAGCTACTGACTGAATGAAAGGAGCTGGCATCTCACTCTCTTTGAATCTTCTTTATCATGCTAGGATTAACAGGAAAAAGCTAAAAATTTCAGAATTGCACCGTGCAATGTGGAGATATTACTGTTTGTGCATTTACAATATTCATTGATTTTTGCCATTGAAAAACATGTTTTTCATATACCAGAAATGTTTGAAGCTACTGACTGAATGAAAGGAGCTGGCATCTCACTCTCTTTGAATCTTCTTTATCATGCTAGGATTAGCAGGAAAAAGCAAAAAATTTCAGAATTGCACCTTGCAATGTGGAGATATTACTGTTTGTGCATTTACAATATTCATTGATTTTTGCCATTGAAAAACATGTTTTTCATATACCAGAAATGTTTGAAGCTACTGACTGAATGAAAGGAGCTGGCATCTCACTCTCTTTGAATCTTCTTTATCATGCTAGGATTAGCAGGAAAAAGCAAAAAATTTCAGAATTGCACCTTGCAATGTGGAGATATTACTGTTTGTGCATTTACAATATTCATTGATTTTTGCCATTGAAAAACATGTTTTTCATATACCAGAAATGTTTGAAGCTACTGACTGAATGAAAGGAGCTGGCATCTCACTCTCTTTGAATCTTCTTTATCATGCTAGGATTAACAGGAAAAAGCTAAAAATTTCAGAATTGCACCGTGCAATGTGGAGATATTACTGTTTGTGCATTTACAATATTCATTGATTTTTGCCATTGAAAAACATGTTTTTCATATACCAGAAATGTTTGAAGCTACTGACTGAATGAAAGGAGCTGGCATCTCACTCTCTTTGAATCTTCTTTATCATACTAGGATTAGCAGGAAAAAGCAAAAAATTTCAGAATTGCACCTTGCAATGTGGAGATATTACTGTTTGTGCATTTACAATATTCATTGATTTTTGCCATTGAAAAACGTTTTTCATATACCAGAAATGTTTGAAGCTACTGACTGAATGAAAGGAGCTGGCATCTCACTCTCTTTGAATCTTCTTTATCATGCTAGGATTAACAGGAAAAAGCAAAAAATTTCAGAATTGCACCTTGCAATGTGGAGATATTACTGTTTGTGCATTTACAATATTCATTCATTTTTGCCATTGAAAAACATGTTTTTCATATACCAGAAATGTTTGAAGCTACTGACTGAATGAAAGGAGCTGGCATCTCACTCTCTTTGAATCTTCTTTATCATGCTAGGATTAACAGGAAAAAGCTAAAAATTTCAGAATTGCACCGTGCAATGTGGAGATATTACTGTTTGTGCATTTACAATATTCATTGATTTTTGCCATTGAAAAACATGTTTTTCATATACCAGAAATGATTGAAGCTACTGACTGAATGAAAGGAGCTGGCATCTCACTCTCTGAATCTTCTTTATCATGCTAGGATTAGCAGGAAAAAGCAAAAAATTTCAGAATTGCACCTTGCAATGTGGAGATATTACTGTTTGTGCATTTACAATATTCATTGATTTTTGCCATTGAAAAACATGTTTTTCATATACCAGAAATGTTTGAAGCTACTGACTGAATGAAAGGAGCTGGCATCTCACTCTCTTTGAATCTTCTTTATCATGCTAGGATTAACAGGAAAAAGCAAAAAATTTCAGAATTGCACCTTGCAATGTGGAGATATTACTGTTTGTGCATTTACAATATTCATTGATTTTTGCCATTGAAAAACATGTTTTTCATATACCAGAAATGTTTGAAGCTACTGACTGAATGAAAGGAGCTGGCATCTCACTCTCTTTGAATCTTCTTTATCATGCTAGGATTAACAGGAAAAAGCTAAAAATTTCAGAATTGCACCGTGCAATGTGGAGATATTACTGTTTGTGCATTTACAATATTCATTGATTTTTGCCATTGAAAAACATGTTTTTCATATACCAGAAATGTTTGAAGCTACTGACTGAATGAAAGGAGCTGGCATCTCACTCTCTGAATCTTCTTTATCATGCTAGGATTAGCAGGAAAAAGCAAAAAATTTCAGAATTGCACCTTGCAATGTGGAGATATTACTGTTTGTGCATTTACAATATTCATTGATTTTTGCCATTGAAAAACATGTTTTTCATATACCAGAAATGTTTGAAGCTACTGACTGAATGAAAGGAGCTGGCATCTCACTCTCTTTGAATCTTCTTTATCATGCTAGGATTAACAGGAAAAAAGCAAAAAATTTCAGAATTGCACCTTGCAATGTGGAGATATTACTGTTTGTGCATTTACAATATTCATTGATTTTTGCCATTGAAAAACATGTTTTTCATATACCAGAAATGTTTGAAGCTACTGACTGAATGAAAGGAGCTGGCATCTCACTCTCTTTGAATCTTCTTTATCATGCTAGGATTAACAGGAAAAAGCAAAAAATTTCAGAATTGCACCTTGCAATGTGGAGATATTACTGTTTGTGCATTTACAATATTCATTGATTTTTGCCATTGAAAAACATGTTTTTCATATACCAGAAATGTTTGAAGCTACTGACTGAATGAAAGGAGCTGGCATCTCACTCTCTTTGAATCTTCTTTATCATGCTAGGATTAACAGGAAAAAGCTAAAAATTTCAGAATTGCACCGTGCAATGTGGAGATATTACTGTTTGTGCGTTTACAATATTCATTGATTTTTGCCATTGAAAAACATGTTTTTCATATACCAGAAATGTTTGAAGCTACTGACTGAATGAAAGGAGCTGGCATCTCACTCTCTTTGAATCTTCTTTATCATGCTAGGATTAGCAGGAAAAAGCAAAAAATTTCAGAATTGCACCTTGCAATGTGGAGATATTACTGTTTGTGCATTTACAATATTCATTGATTTTTGCCATTGAAAAACATGTTTTTCATATACCAGAAATGTTTGAAGCTACTGACTGAATGAAAGGAGCTGGCATCTCACTCTCTTTGAATCTTCTTTATCATGCTAGGATTAACAGGAAAAAGCAAAAAATTTCAGAATTGCACCTTGCAATGTGGAGATATTACTGTTTGTGCATTTACAATATTCATTGATTTTTGCCATTGAAAAACATGTTTTTCATATACCAGAAATGTTTGAAGCTACTGACTGAATGAAAGGAGCTGGCATCTCACTCTCTTTGAATCTTCTTTATCATGCTAGGATTAACAGGAAAAAGCTAAAAATTTCAGAATTGCACCTTGCAATGTGGAGATATTACTGTTTGTGCATTTACAATATTCATTGATTTTTGCCATTGAAAAACATGTTTTTCATATACCAGAAATGTTTGAAGCTACTGACTGAATGAAAGGAGCTGGCATCTCACTCTCTTTGAATCTTCTTTATCATGCTAGGATTAACAGGAAAAAGCTAAAAATTTCAGAATTGCACCGTGCAATGTGGAGATATTACTGTTTGTGCGTTTACAATATTCATTGATTTTTGCCATTGAAAAACATGTTTTTCATATACCAGAAATGTTTGAAGCTACTGACTGAATGAAAGGAGCTGGCATCTCACTCTCTTTGAATCTTCTTTATCATGCTAGGATTAGCAGGAAAAAGCAAAAAATTTCAGAATTGCACCTTGCAATGTGGAGATATTACTGTTTGTGCATTTACAATATTCATTGATTTTTGCCATTGAAAAACATGTTTTTCATATACCAGAAATGTTTGAAGCTACTGACTGAATGAAAGGAGCTGGCATCTCACTCTCTTTGAATCTTCTTTATCATGCTAGGATTAACAGGAAAAAGCAAAAAATTTCAGAATTGCACCTTGCAATGTGGAGATATTACTGTTTGTGCATTTACAATATTCATTGATTTTTGCCATTGAAAAACATGTTTTTCATATACCAGAAATGTTTGAAGCTACTGACTGAATGAAAGGAGCTGGCATCTCACTCTCTTTGAATCTTCTTTATCATGCTAGGATTAACAGGAAAAGCTAAAAATTTCAGAATTGCACCTTGCAATGTGGAGATATTACTGTTTGTGCATTTACAATATTCATTGATTTTTGCCATTGAAAAACATGTTTTTCATATACCAGAAATGTTTGAAGCTACTGACTGAATGAAAGGAGCTGGCATCTCACTCTCTTTGAATCTTCTTTATCATGCTAGGATTAACAGGAAAAAGCTAAAAATTTCAGAATTGCACCGTGCAATGTGGAGATATTACTGTTTGTGCGTTTACAATATTCATTGATTTTTGCCATTGAAAAACATGTTTTTCATATACCAGAAATGTTTGAAGCTACTGACTGAATGAAAGGAGCTGGCATCTCACTCTCTTTGAATCTTCTTTATCATGCTAGGATTAGCAGGAAAAAGCAAAAAATTTCAGAATTGCACCTTGCAATGTGGAGATATTACTGTTTGTGCATTTACAATATTCATTGATTTTTGCCATTGAAAAACATGTTTTTCATATACCAGAAATGTTTGAAGCTACTGACTGAATGAAAGGAGCTGGCATCTCACTCTCTTTGAATCTTCTTTATCATGCTAGGATTAACAGG